>NC_056743.1:768345876-768524061 GCF_019279795.1 Protopterus annectens | reverse complement strand
ATAATATATATATATATATATATAAAAAGAGAGAGAGAGAGAAACCCAGCCAAGCTACAGTTTGGTTTGTCTTGTGCAATATTGTAAACCTCCTGTACTGAAGGCCAATGGATATATGCAAATGACTCCTTAAGGAAATACACGAGCACACAAATGAAATATATACAAATACATACTGCAGATTATCAGCAAAAGTAATTTAAAAATGAAACTTTCTTTCATCACAATCAAAGTTTAGCCGTATGTCAATTAAATTCAATTTGTTCTCTGTTGTTCCTTTATTATTCAGATACTCGTTCGAGTATTTCAGTATAATTAGTTCCCACTTAAAGCCTGTCATTTTACTAAGGGTGTTTTCAAAACATAAACCCTCTGGTAGGAAGGCAGAGGAAAAGGTGTTTTCTTTGTATAACACACAAGAAACGGAACAGGACATCTGGATGGTGTTTAAGACCGTTTACCAGCTCAGAGGCTCAAAATAGATTTCTTCAAGGAGTGACATTTCCCTCTTGGTTTTTATCTTTTGCAGGGAACACCTAACACTGATGGCTTATCTGCAAGAGGCAGCAGGTTCTTAAAGAAAATTGTCTGTTACATCAAGTATGTGGCTCCTTTTGACACTGCCATCTAACCTGAAGAATGACAACTAGCTTACCTAGAAACAGAGAAGTAATAACTGGCATCCGAAAGTTAATACTCTACATGACAACCAGGGGGATCAAGGCAAAAAAACTGCTGCACTTAGTGTTGTGGGGAGAGGCAAATGGATTGCAGCATGGTCGGCCCCACCGATGGAAAAACTGCTCAGACACTGTTGGACTGACAGACCATTCATGAGGTAGAAGGATTGACCTTCTCAGCCTGTCCAAGAGAACACAGGTTTTCCCCAGTATGTATGCTGCAATCAGAATATATTGCCTGCAGCCACAATCTCATCACTTCTTGACATAAGGGGTAGGAAAATGTTCCCCTTTCTTTTTGATGCAACAGACTACTGACATGTCCAGCTGGACAGAAATCACCCTAGAAGTAGGGCATCCAGGAAGGCCTGCAATGTTAGGAGGACTGCATTCATCTCTAGAACACTGACGGGGGCTGACCTTGGAAGGGGATCACATACCTTAGACCCTCTTTCCCATGTAATGACAGAAAACAGACAGAACTGAGAATTCTCTAGATTTAGTGATATCCATCTGGGAGCAAATAATGAGCAGACAGTCCTAGAAAAAAACAAGAGGAGACCTAGGTAGGTTAACACTTTGAACCCTTGCCATCTGAGGTGAGCTACAACCACTTCCATACACTTTGTGAAAACACAGAAGATCGTGGTGAGACTTAAGGGCATGGCTCTGAACTGAAAGTGACTGGCTCCAAGCTAGCAGCAGCGAAACCTTCTGCGCCTCCTGTCCATCATAATGTGATAGTACACATCCTTAAGATCTAGCAAGCACATGAAGTCATTCTTCCTTAGAGGTAGGATGGACTGTATTGTGACCATCCAGAACTTTGTTTTTGACATACTGATTGAGATGGCTGAAGACATCCCTGGTCTTTTTGGCACCAAAAAGAATCCTAAGTTCTGGATTCTTGTTGGTCTAGTGGGACCTCCTGTATGACTCGCGTGCCTAGCAGCTTTCTTATCTCTATAGCAGCTGCCTTTTTTTTTTTTTTTTTTTTTTTTTTGAGAGGATGTAATTCTGGGAAGTTTCTTTGGCACTGGAAGGAGATAAGAAAGGGGATGCAGCAGCCTCTGGTTACAATCCTCTGCACCCATAAATCTTTGGTGATGGATGTCCAGGCTCCTGGGTGCAGAGATAAGGACTGCTCCCAACTGCTTCCACAGCACACAAGTCAGACAAATGTTCAAGAGCACTATTAAAATTTCTAGGAGAAAGCAACCCTGAAGCCTTAATTTTGCAGACTTCCACTGCTGCACGGGTGATGCCCACCATTAGAACCCTTTCCTGCCATTGGGGGGGGGGGGGGTCTACCTCCAGAAATGTCTGGAACAACTCCTGGGACTTCCGTTATGACAGTTTTTTTTTAAATCTCCCCTCTTTTTCCAGGCAAAAATTTCCTACACCACAGAGGTCCTTATCTTATGGCTGAAAAGATGTCCAGTCTTGCTCACACCTTGACGGTATGTCTGACATTTGGTCTGAAAAGGATGGAATCATCGAAAAGGGCATTCACAAAGAATGTAGTGAAGGGCTATCATAAAGTCACACAATCACACCAAAGCAGTTTTCCTTATAACACCTGCATCAGCAACTCTCGAAGCACCCTCAGTCACACTGCAGGTGAGATGCATCACACAATTAGAAAGCTGATGTAACAGACTACTGACCTCGTCTGTCTGGATAGAAATTCAGTTGCAAGTCCACAGTTTTATTGTCCTTCACAGAGATTTGGAGTGTTTTTTGGTCAAATCTCTGAAATCCTATCACATCTGCCAAATAATTAAACACCCTCAGAGAGAAGGTAGTGAGGTATAAACTTGTTTCTCAAACCTGTCAAAAGTCCAGGGCTCCGTTAGGGGGATGGGCAGAGGAGCTCTCTTCAGCCAGCTCCATGTGGTTGCTGCTGCTACCATCATGAAATGCACCGCCAGACCTTTACTCCCATGTAGGCTATTATTTGGCGCAGCAATAAATGTATCTAGTTTACATGATATTGATTCAGCAATATCCAGCTCCTTCCATGATCACAGAGAGATTAAGTCTGCCATCTCATTCATAGGCGGGACCACCAAAGAAGTGGCTGAGCCAGATCCAAAGGCCTCAAGAAACAATGATTCCTCTTGTTCCTCTTGACAGGGGGCTTCAGAGAAGACCAAAAGCTTTTCTGTCTGAAAAATTTGAGGATTTCCCGGAATGACACATCTTCAAGTGGTGATTTGGGAGACTCCTCATCTTCATCAAACACCATGTCTTCAGTAACGGACTCTGGTGGGAAGCACACATGCTTCCGAGGTACAACAGGGGTGGGATGCTCCAAATAAGACTCGAGACCTTGGGGAGTCCTTAATGTAGACCACCTTAAGGCTTTATGGAATCAGCTGTCCCAACAGGAAGAGCAGGATCAGGACCTGGGGTTTTCGTTGAGGGATGGGTGGAGCAGAGACAGCAAAGGAGGTCTGCTCACGAGAAAAGGAGTGTGCTCTCTTGACCACCTCGAAAGCAGAAGCTGAGGGGGAGCCTAAAACCACCCCAGTGGGAGCACAGGTAAACAAACCACTAGCATCTCTCTATCCAACCTGGCTCTGCTCTGAGGCCACATCCAAGCAGAGCTATCTAGCACTGAAGTACCAAGAAGAAGGGAAGGCTCTGAAAGTTTCGTAGTCAATCCCCTACCCCCTGGATCTAGCAGACACTTTGGCTCACAGAAACCTCTGGATCTGAGGTGCTTGGAACCAGACGGATCGGAGATGTCAGAGTGGAATATGACCAAAACTTCAAAATCAAACAAGGACAACCATTGGGCGATTCTCAGATCATATGTCCCCAAAACTGGAAGATGGAAGGGGGTTGGAGTGACCATTGGAAGGTGTGGTATAAGACTGAAGCTCACCGATTCCACAGGGGTTAGAGCCAGGAGAACCCCTAAATTAATTTGGGTCCTGAGGAATTTCCTCCTCATTCTCTGCATATCTGCTTCTATTAGGCTTCTGGTAGACCAGGCTGATCTGATGGAAGAAGAGGTCAAAGAAAGTCTAGAAGACCTCTCTTATTGTCTCGACTGTAAGAAAGGGGAACAGAGCTTAGGATAACTTGGCATCAGAGAGAATCCTGCCTCCAGTAAAGTTGGAGTTCAAGGCCATATGGCTACTGGATCAAAAAAAGGGGTGCCGAATCAGAGGGGTGCAGAATTTTAGGCATCAGAGTCAAGGAAGGCAGAAAAGAGGATGAGCAGTTGGGAAGCGTTTCCTAATCTATTTGCCCTTCTCCCTGGTCTTGTCACAATTCACCCCTGTATATCTATTTGAAGACTTTTTTGCAGACAGGGAGGACCTAGGAGCAGCGGATAAAGATTGGGGCAACTGCGCTGCTCTGACTGGGAGATACCCCCTCAAAACCAATTTTTGTAAAGTTACGGGCCACTGACCAAACACTGTGCAGATAGCAAAATCCTCATCAAGATGGGCCGCACCCAAACAATATAAACATTTCTGATGAGCATCAGAACTGTGGATTTTGTGACCACAGGTCACACAGTTTTTAAAGCCATAACAAAAAGAATACTACCTGAAGATAACAAGAATGCTAAGAAAAAAATAACAGAGCAGGGTAGTTTTCCTTTTTCTTTTGTTTTTTGTTTTGGGTAAGGGTTCAGGAGGAAGAAAAAGAAAATATGTATCCATAAAGACAGATATACATAGAATGCCAAAATATTTGAAAAAATTAGCTGAGACGAGCCTGAGCAAAATGGAACAAGTCTGTTCTCTTCAACTGGAAAATAAGATCTGAGTTAAATATGCATAACAGGAGGAGCCTGAGCTGTGGATCCTGAAGTCTAGAGTTGCCAAGGTCATACACAAAGGCCCATCCATTGTGGAACATCAGAGAAAATCATACCGATGGATATTCCTTTCTTTGAATTGCAGCAAGAAAAGATGGTTGCTCCATTTACACCACATGTCCTGACATCTAGATGGGAAGGTGTTAACCAGTTTGAGAATGGGAGTGTATAAAGCTCTCGAAATTGTGACAGAAGTTGAAGACGAAAAGATGACCGGCAACAATACTAAGAATGTGCAGATATAGCAAGTTTCATAGAAATGTCTACTGCCTTTAAGCAGCAATGGGATATTCTCACCTTATTTATGGAGAACCCACACAGATAAACGCAACAGGAACCTTTCCTTGTTCTACTGTCACACGTCCTCTGAATATATAGAGGGCTTTTAAGTGCCCCATATCCATCTGTATCACACTGAACACATTGTATTATACTAACAAATGAAAAAAAATGTATACACATACTACTGCTGCCTGTTAAAACCTGCCAACCGTTTAAAGAGAAAAAAGCCAGCTAATGAGTTCAGATCTCCCATCTTCAGGGTAATATGCCTAATTCAACTATAATGCCAATCTAAGCTTAAGAAGAAAATAGCCCGCCTGAACCTAGCATATCAAGAAAGGGAGCCTGATTCGGAACATCTAACTCTAGGGTTACAAAAAATGTGTCCACAGCTCTGGAGGTGCACTACTGAGAAAATGAACACTTACAGGAATTAAAATTTTTCTGTCACTTCAGTGCGCCATGACCAAGGGTGCAATATGCTCCAGGTAAGGCAATTTTCAACAAATCACACAGTAGATTACGGTCTGCACTGAAAATAAATTCATATCCAGTTGATTCATGCAGCCCAATAAGCTTGTTCCTCACAATGCGCACACATCGGGGATCTATTTTTATAATGTACAAATGCAAACATCATTACTCAAACAGAACAAGTGATGTAAAGCCATGAAACTTGCTACATAGCAGAAAAAGCCCTTCCAAGACTTTTTCATGTTCTAATCCTGATAACTGTTCACAAAATAAGTATTATCTTTTATACTTCAGTTTTGTAGTTATCATCTGTGGTATGAAAATGGAGTGTTCATAAGAAATACAAGGCAAATGAGTTTTGCATTATGTCAGTACCCACCCTTAGACCACCCCCCATAGAGAACTAGGATAGACAACCCTAGGGAGAATTTGAAAATACCCATCCAATCTTGCAGGTTTTGTTTGAACAAAATAATGTAGCACACTGCTTAATTTGCATGGAAAGTATGTTTTTGAGGTGGAGGAGCAGACACTCAGTAGTACTTAACCTCTCTCTCCATTGCTTTATTTACTTGATTATTTAGATTTAGATCCCTGCCTCTGGTATTTATGGGGCTATTTGACTTAGGAAGATGAAAGAGATCCAGGACCACTGGGGTTGCTAATAGCAGAGATAGCAAATCAAAGATTGCCTATGAGGAGTCTGTAAGAAACTGAATAAAGGGAAAGTGCTTCAAACTTTTCCTGGAAGGTTAGGGTTGTGTAGGTCAGCAATCTTCTTAGATAGTAACCTCTAAGTGTTTGACATTTAGGGAGGTACAACCTAAATTAAGCATTTTACTCAACTGGCATAATCAATGCTGAATATGAGGAGAACAATGATTTCTTTAGATCTGGACGGTATTCCCTTGGCCATTAGTTGTGCCCTGTAGAAGTATTTCCTGAATATTGTTGGCACACGATGATCAAAGGAGAATCAACCCACGTTCCAAAGTCCCTAACATTCTCATCTTCAAGTAGGATACTGTCAAAGCTGTATGCTGAGGAGAGAAGCTGTCTACCAAATGTGACAATATTGTGTTTTTCCGAATTTAATCCGACCGCATTGTTAGCACAAGTATTTACAAATATAAGTTGTTGCTCAACAGTTTGAGTATTAAAAAGGTATCTAATAGTATGCAGTTATCTGCCCACTTTGTTAGCCAGAGGTCTTGGTTCTTGGTCTGGAAAGCAGAAAAGTAAATGCTCAACAGGAGAGGTTCTAATAATGTCCTGTGCGACACCACCAGTCATTTTCATAGTCTGATGAAGTACCTGCCACTCGCACTGTATGGACTTTAAGACAATTTGCTATCTTAACACATAGTGGGTCTATTTTTAATGTCTTACTATATTACTACAAGAGATTGTGTCCCAAATGCCGCGGCCAGATCAAAGTAAGCCCTGTTGACAGTATGGCCACTGTCAACAGCCTGTATTACTCTATCGGAAGTTAAAATTCATTATAAAGAATCTATGATTTTATAAACAAGACTTGTCAAGCTGAAAGGTCTATAATTCCTGGGGTCTATGGTAGGGCTGTGCATATGGAGTGGTACTGCTGACTGCTGTGAGCTAGACCTCAGGGACAAAGCCAGTGGCTAAGCTCAACTCAAGCAGTTTTAAGTAGTGGCAATGTCAGAACTTGTTAGTATTGTTTATTAAACAGCCAGGTATATTAAGTCCCATGGAGAAAGCACTTTTGGTTTTGGAAAGTATGTTTAAGTACTTGTTCTTTAGTAAGGATTGGCTGTTTGAGAGCTTTAGGGATATGTAGACTTTGGACTGTCATCTCTGGGGTATAAAAATGCACTAAACTTGTTTGGTAATATGCTTACAATATCTTTTGGGTTAGAGTAGGTGATGCCATTTCAGAGAGCATCTAGCATTTGCACTAAAACTGTTTAATTCAGATAATTTAGTTTATTGTTTGAAGCCAAGGACAATTAGCCAAGATAATAAGTTGCTTTACTAGAACAAGTCTATTTTACAAGTCTTTAGTAATATTTCTTACATTACCTTTGATAGCAGTGTTTCATTGTCTACTGTATCCTTTAAGGGGTTTCCTTTTTTATTTTTAGTCCATTTATACTGGCAGACCACCAAACTTGTTTGTTTTGGAATTTCTCATTACACCTAGATCTGGTTGGGACTGCTAGTTCAAAACATTTATCTAGGTGGAATGAGAATGTTGGTGAAGCTACCTGCTGTCGCAATACAGAAGCCATGCTGTCATAACTGAATTTTGAAGTTTAACCACCGAATTTGACATACTTGAATTCTGAGATATCATTACAGAGGCTTTAGAGATTTTGAAGGCAAAAGTCATTTGTTTATGAACCTGAAGGATATACAAGGGAAATAGTGCATACAGAAAGTATATTCTTTACAGCCAGATCTAGATTATTGCCCTTTAGTGGGTTCATTAATCTGGTTGAAGAAAGTACAGTTGTGGAAAAAGTTATCCTAACAACCAATGTTCTACTGATCACTGTTGCAGCATTCTTAACTGTTGTTTTGTCTAGCCAAATAACCTGGATGTACCAAACCTAAAACCATCCATAGAGCCATACGTCCAAGCTATGATCCAAGTCTGTGGGTGTAAAGGTACATGACCATAAATCTTCAGATTATCTCCAAGCCAGTAAGTCTGTAGAGGCCTGAGAAACAAAATAAAATGGTCAGCTAAGTGAAGACGTGCAGAAAGACAGTGGTCCCCCTCAGTCCATAATGAAAAGGAATGAAGAAACAAAGAGGAGGTTAAGCCAGGGTGGAAAACAGTAGTGTAACGATGATTAGTAGGGCATCTCTCAGGAAATAGACTTACTGTTGTTAGTTTTACATGCAACTTCTTTAAGCTGAAACATTGTATAAGTTAACGATACTGCAGGCTGCTACAACACATGCTATCTAAAGTGAATTGTGACTGCAACAATGCATCTCTGTGAATGCTCTTAACTGCTGACGAGTGATAGATTATCTTGGTCGCAAGTACATATGAATGTGGTTATTGTGCTTTTGTCCTGTGTATATTCCTGTTTTTTAAATGCTACCCTATACACAGACAGCACTATTTTTACCAATCTGAGTCTAGGTTCGCATTTGCAATTGTAGGCTTGAATAACTAGCGAGTGTACTGAGAAATGTATGACTTTTGTTGCAGGGTATTGCTTATAGGCTAAATGTATTGCTTGCTTTGGTTTGTCTTTCTGCCTCTCTATTCTTTCCTGCACGCATCCCTACATTCTAATTTGTTACATCTCGTTTTCTCTCCTTACCCCCTAGCTATCCCCTAAGAGTTAAAGAAAAAATACATAAAGCCGACAAACTGGTGTTTGGTGCGGATAAACTGCTCCCTTATCAGAAATTTATTCTCAACACTTAAGAGAAAGTCAAAGCTACCTCCAAACAGTCAAACTAAGTATGCAGACATCTACTTTTTAAACATGAAATAGAAACCTAATTTTCCTTACTCTATTCAGCCTGTTTATTAAAACAAATTGTAAAATGAGGAAAGCCTACCTGCTGCAAGCACTTTATCTGGAACGCCACCCCCCCCAAAAAAAACAGCTATTTCTCCCCAACACTGACATATTTCTAAATGACCTCAACTTTTATTGTACATCACTGTTTTTATAACTTCTGGTAACAATATTATATTACCCTTTCTCAGTAAACTGAATTTCCTTGTTTTAATCTGAAAGAACTACTGCCTGCTCACTCCCCTGGCAGACTCTACCTTGCTATTTCTCACTTAATACATGGCCACAATTTCCCCCCAAAACTGGTTTGTACTGACTGACTTTTTTTTTTTTGCACTACTGTCAGTTCCAGGTGTGGGTCCCGCTACGCTTGGGCTCACTTCACTAGCCTACCCGCATTCCCACCCACCCCATTATAATTTCCTTTATAAAATCCACCCCCTTCCTCTTCCACTGACCACTCACAAGCAACTTCCTGTCCCCCTTTTGTCCCCAACTTCCACTAATCAAACGACTAAACTTTTACATTTTTTCTCTTCCTTCCATAATTTCCTACTAGACCCATTCTCTAATCCCTTTACCCTCTTTCAAACATGCAATACCTTATCTTTACCATCTCACTCCTCTTTCTTCTAACTACTCTATCACATCACTTTCACCTTCCTTCTCCACTGCTATACTCTCCCACTTCCAATACCTTTGATTTTCATTTCACACCGTCCTTCTATAATACATCTCCCGCTCTATTTAACCTCCCAAACTCTCGCCTTCGTAAGCTAACTAGACTGCAAATACTCCCTTCTACCTACAAATCTAAACCCAAGCTATACAAGCTACATTTATATTATTTTACTCTCGGAACCCTCTAATAACTTACTCAATCTGGTGACATCCACCCTAACCCCGGCCCTTTCCACCCTCTCTACATATACACCTATCTCCCTTATCCTCCATCACCCCTTCTTCTTCTACCACCTCTGACCATCTTCAGTCTCTTACACTGAACTCAACTACATCTAAACACACAGCCTTATACTCTCTAAATATTCAAAGACTAACAAAATCACTGAGTTCCATGCCTGGATAGTCCACACAACCCCTCACATCCTTTCTTATCTGAAACTTGGCTTAAGCCTCATATCACTCAAAATGAAATTCTTCCAACAGGCTATATCATCTACCGCTCAGAAAGATCCCCCAAAAAAGGGGATGGTGTAGCCATCCTTCAATCTAATAGCCTAAACCTCTCACCCCTCTCTGCACCCATCCCAGACTTCCACCCAGCAGAACTCAACCATAAACTGCCACCTCAACGCACACAATAAACTAGCTATCGCCTTTATCTACATCCCTCCTGGAAACAACTTGCCCATCCTAGAAAAAATCCTATCTTGGTTCTCCGACAATACTCCCTATGAAACCCTCATCTTAGGTGATGTCAACCTAGATTGGTCCAAACTCAAAACTGACTCCCCTCAATTCAGTATAAATCTACACGGTTAACATCAACTAATAATTTCCCCCACCAGACTCCATAAAAACCTAACTTCTAGCTCCATAATTGACTGGATACTCACCAATTCCCTAACCTCTATCACAACCCCACTACTCTACCAGACCAACTTAGTGACCACCTACCCACCCCTATCCTTAGACACGCCTCCCAAACCTAATCTTTATAGAGACTGTCAAAAACTTTCTAACTTCAGCATTACCCAATTCAACTATATTCTATCTTCCACTGACTGGTCATTCCTTAAACAAATCCCTCTAGATGAAGCAGTGAACAAATCCCTCTAGATGAAGCAGTGAATAGTTTCAATAACATCTTCTTGAATATCCTGAATTCCCTTGCTCCCACTAGAAAGATGAGAATAAAATCCAACTACACTCCTTGGCTTTCCAAAGACACCAAAGTCCCTTATGCTCCAACAAGATAACGCCTGGATCAAAACTAAAGAATTACCCTTCCTTCATAACTAGACATCTCAGAAATCCATCTAAGAAACAATCCAATGCTGATAAAAGTCCTTATTTAACTCTGCTCAACTGAATAGCAAATCTATCCCTCATAAGTTCTGGTCAACTATAAATAAAATTCTTTCTCCTGGCTGCCCCTCTAACCCTTCCCCCTACCCTAATACATCCCCTCTAGAAACAGCTACCCTACTTAATAAACACTCCAACACTATTCAGGCACGCTTACCATCCAATGGTAACATTACAACTCAATTTACCCCTCCCTACCCATCTAACAATAACCTCTTCTCCTTACATTCTGTTCCCACTTCTATTGATCTCTACTTCTTAAGCTAAAACCCTGCTTTCCTTCCCCTGATAATCTACCTCCTACCTTCCTCAATCTGGCTCTTGACTCAATTGCTTACCCAGTGTCTACACTAATCAATAGGTCCATTCAGGAATCCACTGTACCTACCCCTCTGGAAATCCTTTTTCACAATTCCCCTTCACAAAGGTGGCAAGTCTACTGACCCATCTAACTACTGTCCAATAGCTATCCTACCCCCTCCCCCTTTTAAATTCTCAAAAAATGCATCCACTCAACTGCTAAAACACCTCCTCCAAAGCAATCTTTTCACACCCATCCAGCATGGTTTTCATCCCAACCATAGCACAACTACAGCCTTCCTATCATTTACCCATACCATTACTGAGGCCCTAAATAACAAACATATCTCATGTCTCTTTCTAGACTTTTCCAAAGTGTTTGATACCATCTTCCATCTCCTACTGTTATCTAAACTTGCTGGTCTCAACCTATCTTCCTCCATCCTTTCCTGGTTCTCCAGTTACTTATCCTGCAGGCAACTGTCTGTTAAATGGCTCTTCCCCTTCTCCATTCCCACCTGTCCCAACAGTACCACCCCAAAGCTCCATCCTGGGTCCAAACCTGTTCAATATCTTCACGAATGACCTCCACACATCTTACAAAGAATACTCCCTCATACAATATGACGACGATTCAACTCTCATCTCCATCTCTGATAATATCACTGAACTCCTTACATTCACTCAGCATACCTTTTCATCTACCAAACAGTGGCTAACCAGTAACTTACTCATCCTCAACCCTAAAAAGGCCAAACTCCTATTTCTTCCTCACTCTCTTACTCACCACAAATCCTCCTTTTCTATCACTTCCTTTAATAACACAATCATTAAACCTGAAACTCACACTAAACTCCTAGGCGTCATTATAGACGATCTCATATTTAATATACACCTTTTCCAATGCATAAAAAAGACAAACCAGAAACTAGATTTACTTTATCATAACAAAACATTTCCAACTCCAAATGTTAGACTCTCCCTTGCTCAAGCTCTCCTCCTCCCCTCCTTTCTTTATGCTGCCCCTGTGGCTCACCAACTTTCAAGCCACAACCTTAAACTCCAACAAATTTATCATAAGACAGCTAGAGTCATCACAAACTCTCCCATACAATACTCATCACTGCCTACCTACCCCCCCTTACATCCCTCCACTGGCTTGAGTTCATCCACTTACTGTTGCTATCACAACTTCAAATGTTACACTTCATTCTCTATAAACCATCTTGCCCTGCTCTCTCTTCCTTAACCTTTATCTACACACCTTCTCATACTCTCTGTACCTCAAATCAGCTACTACACACCTACCAACCAAAAAAAGCAGAAGGCAAACTCTTACATACTCCATCGCCCAAACTTGGAACAAACTTCCTAGAGACATATGTTCTACCATTCACCCACCCCACTTTAAAGAAAAATTAAAACTCCATCTGCTTAACTCCAACATTTGCCCTTGTCAAGCTCAAAACTTAACCCCTATCTCCCCTCCTTGAGTACCCCTCTTAGAACCCCCCCTCTCAGCAAAGTATTCTCCCTATTTGAGGATACTTATTTCTACTTTATACTCAAATCTGACTGGAACTCTTTTTTGTGAATATGTAAATAAATCACTACTCTGATCACAGATGATAGACATAACTACAGGTGTTTAAATTTTTGTTTTTACGTTGTCTTTTAAATATTATTGTATAATTTCAATTTCTGAACACACCAATGTATATGTTACCTGTTTTATGTATGAAAAATGTCTGTTTTTTTATTTTTGGAGCTTTTCTCCTTGGGTCTCCACTGAAAATGGGCCACAAGCCCAGCTGGACCAAACCGGTTAACAAATGCCAATAAATAAATAAATATATCTACTGTTATAATTTCTTACACAACTACATTAAGTACTTCCTTAGATCAGTGGTGCAGTACTCCAAACTAATGGACGATTCCCAAAGCCTACCAAGTGTGGCTGGATGAAAAATGGGAGAACTGTCCAGTAATCTAGAAAGGACTGACGTGGCAAAGGCAGCTTTGGATTTAGAAAAAGCATCTTTTCTATAATGTTTGATAAAGACATGTACAGAAGACCAAGCAGCTGCTTCTAGAATTGCTAGCATGTCAAGCCCCATGTAAAAGTCTCCAGATAAGGCCACTGGCTCTAGAGAATGTACCTCTGCAGGAAAAGGTAAAAAGCTGCCATGCTGAGTGTAGCAAAATGAGAAGTTATGTACCTACCATAACGTTCCATGTTAGTTGTCTTCTCTCGCCTTCTTTCTTGCTTGATGGGTTCGGAGCCGATCCTCGGCTCCGACTCAGCACTTGCTAAGCTCGAGAGTCACTTTTACCAGCTCAAGGCAGCCCCATATCCCATGATGCAAGGCGGTAAGTACCCAGATCTCGTTTGATGACAAAAGGCAATAGCACCTAGCATAATAACTTCCCAAAGGAAGAAAGAAGGAGAGAAAAAAACCTGAAGGATGGTAGAAGGACCAGCTTTGTATGGTCCTCAGAAGCATAATTCCTTGTAGAGAAAGGTCTGTCCAGGCCTGGGGGAAGGAGGGAGGGTCGAAGAAAGAAGGCGAGAAGACAACTAACATGGAGCGTTATGGTAGGTACATAACTTCCCAATGTTAAGTTGTCAATCTCGCCTTCATTCTTGCTTGATGGGACCGCCCTAGCACCTCTATCCTGGGTGGCTCAATGGAACAGACTCTTGAGAACTGTAGAGCCAAAACTGGCTCTGTCCCTGGAGGCCAAATCCAATTTGTAATGGGAAACAAATGTATGAGGTGTGGCCCAAGTGGCTGCTGCACAAATAGTGTCTAATGGAAGTCTAGCTTGAAAAGCTGTGGAAGTGGCTAAGCTTCTGGTTGAATGCGCTTTAGGTTTCGAGCACAGCTGTTTTCCCCTGAGCTGATAAATTTCAGAGATGACAGAAGAAAGCCATCTAGACAAGGTCACTTTTGAGACAGGAAGGCCTTTCTTGTTATCAGCATAGGAAACAAAGAGTTGATCGGATTTCCTGAATTGTTTTGTTCTGTCCAAATAATATCTGAGTTGGCGGTGGACATCAAGATAATGCAATTTTTGTTCCGATCTGTTTGCATAGTTTGGAAAAAATACAGGGAGATCAATAGCCTGATTAAAATTAGTCTGAGGCGACCTTAGGCAAAAAGGTCGGATTAGTTCTCAATGATACCCTGTCTTTGTGGAAGACCAAATAGGGGGGGTGAACAGATAGAGCATGAAGTTCAGACACCCTCCTAGCCGAAGTAATAGCAACCAGGAATAAAGTTTTCCATGAAAGAAATTTCAGGGAACAAGAAACAGCTGGCTCGAAGGGAGGAAGAATCAAGGATGTCAGCACTAAATTTAGGTCCCATTGAGGAGGAGGAGGACTCCTGACTGGAGGTTTCAGGAGGAAAATTCCTTTCAAGAAGGCTCTACAAAGCCTGTGGGACATAATGTTGTGATCTGCGAACCCGACATGAAAGTTCGAGATAGCGGCCAACTGAACTTTGATTGTGGAAGAAGAGGAGCCCGCGTGAAAAATCTCCGCTAAGAAATCCAAAACTGCTTGTACTGGAGCAGTGAAGGGATCAATATTTTTGGCTTTAGCCCAATAAGAAAAACGTTTCCATTTGCTAGTATAAATCCTCCTAGTAGAGGATTTTAAGGAAGCTACTATGATGTCTCTAACAGGGTTAGAGATCATAGGAAGCCTGGCTAAGGAAGGAAGTGGAGCAACCATGCTGTGAGGTTGAGAGAAGGGATAAGATCGGTGCAGCTGACCGGATTGGTGAATCAGAAGATCTGGCACTGGGTCCAGATGCCACGGCTGCACCAAAAGGTGACGATGGAGGAACGGAAACCAAATTTGTCGAGGCCAATAAGGAGCAATGAGAATCATTTTGGCTCTCAAAATGGTTGCTTTCTGGATAACTTGAGGGATCAGAGGAAAAGGAGGAAAGGCATAAAGAAGTCCCTGGGGCCAATCCTGGGTCAGAGCGTCTCTGGGGGGATGGCCTGGCAGTGGGAAGAGACAGAAGAAGTCTGGGCATTTGCTGTTTTGGGGAGTAGCAAAAAGATTGCAACATGGGCAACCCCACTCCAGAAAAATCTCTTCCACTATAGATTGTTTGAGAGACCACTCGTGAGGCATGAGAATAAGCTCTGCTCAATCTGTCCGCTAAAATGTTGGTTTTCCCAGGGATATGCGTTGCTACCAGAAACCGATGAGAGGAGATCGCCCATTGCCAAAGTCTGAGCGCTTCTCGACACAAGGGGTAGGACTTGGTTCCGCCCTGTTTGTTGATATACCAAACTACAGACATGTTGTCTGTGTGGAAAGCAATTGTCCCCAAGGGAAGAAAGTCGTTGAGGGCTTGCAACGTTAAAAGCACTGCTCTCATCTCTAGGACATTTATGTGCAGGTGGTATTCGAAAGGTTGCCACGTCCCATGAACCATCCTGCCCTGATAATGCCCCCCCCACCCGATCAGGGAGGCATTCGTAGTGACAGTGGCTACCGGGGATGGGGGTACAAAGGGTCTGCCTTGGTGAATCTGGGGAGAAGTAATCCAAGCAAGATGATTCTTGCATATCGGTGTCACCAGTATTTGGTGACGCATCAGAAGTTGTTGGTAAGACCACTGAGTGAACAACATCCACTGAAGAAGGCGCATATGGAAGCGAGCCAGGGGAAGAAGGGTAATGGCCGCAGCCATGAGACCCAACACCTTTAGAACCATTCTGGCCTGTACCTTCTTGCTGGCCAGAATGATCCTGACGTGACTTTGAATGTCTGAGATTCTTTGATCTGTAAGGGTAGCTGACATCCGAACAGTGTTTAAGTTTGCGCCTATGAAAGTAATAGACTGGCAGGGCAATAAGGAGGATTTTCCTGAGTTGATCGAGATGCCCAACTGAGAGCAAAGATTTATTGTATAATCCCTGGGTTGAAGAAGCTGATGCCTGGTGGTGGCTGAAAGGAGCCAGTCGTCGAGATACGGAAACACCTGGAATCCTTGACGTCTCAGGTGAGCCGTTACCACTGCCATACATTTGGTGAACACTCTGGGGGCTGTAGTGAGACCAAAGGGCAGGGCTCTGAACTGGAAATGACTGGACCCCAGCCGAAAGCGGAGAAATCTCCTGGAGCGTCTGTGAATTTTTATGTGATAGTACGCATCCTGAAGATCTATTGAGCACATCCAGTTGTCCTTCTATAAGAAGGGCAGAATTGACTGAAGAGTGACCATTCGGAATCTTGTCTTACTCACAGACTTGAGTCTGCTGAGATCCAATATTGGTCTCCAGTCTCCCGTCTTTTTGGGGACCAAAAAGAACCTTGAGTAGATTCCGGGCTCTGAATGATCTGTAGTAACTGGCTGAATGGCTCTTTTTTGCAGAAGTTTTAAGACTTCTAACTCTGCAATTTCCCTTAGACTGGGTGGTACATCTGGAAGGGAATTTGAGTGATAAAAAGGACTTTCCTCGAAAGGAACTTTGTAAACCTTGGATATGATCTACTGTACCCATCTGTCTTGAGTGAGGGAACGCCAGGCTTCTGGGTACAGCGATAGTCTTCCCCCGACTGCCTCCAAGGATGGACAGTCGGGCAACATCTCAGGGATGCTGAAAGGGCTTGTCAGAGAGAGGCTCTCTGCTTCCCTGGTTTTGTGGACCCCCTCTGCCTCTAGAGCGGCATCTGTTATTGTTACCCCCTCTGCCTCTAGGGGTAAACTGACCACGTGAATCCGGCGTGACTCCTTGGGATTTGCGGAACCACATTTTGCCACCCTTCTGCCCTTTGGGGTAAGGTCTAGAAGGGGTGGAAAAATGGACCCCTACGGCAGAAAGAGTCTTGCCGTCCTGCTCACACCTGGTCAACGTTTCCTTCACTTGAGGGCCAAACAAAGCTGAGCCATCAAAGGGAGAGTTTGTGAAGGACGCCTTAAAGGGATCTGCAAAATTACAGAGCCGCATCCAGGCTTGGCGTCTAAGAGCCACACCTGTACCTGCGGCCCTACTCGCTCCATCTGCAGCATATGATATCAGTCGCATGGAGGAGTTAGCAATAGAATTAAGGGTTCCTAGCTGCGAAGCAATTTTATCTTGAGCCCCTGCAGCTGTCGGATCCTGTACTACTTCACCTAGCTCCTTAAGGATATCCCTCTGGAGTCTGGTGAAGTGACATAGGTAGTTCAGCGAACGCATAGCAAAGGTCGCTGAAGAGAACATCCGCTTACCATACCTATCCATGGTCCTAGAGTCCTTATTAGGAGGATGGACAGGTACGGAAGGATCTGCAAGTTCCTTCTTAGTGGCAGCTGCCACCACCATGGCATCAGCAGGGACACCTTTCGTGAGGAATTGCTTGTCCGACGGGGCAGTAATAAATTTAGAAGGCCTCCTAGGGACTGGCTCTACAGAGTCAGGAGCAGCCCAAGCCTTTCGAGCAATAACCTGCATAAGGGGGTCGAAAGGCGGAGACACCCAGGAGGTGGAGGGCCGAGATCCAAACGCCTCCAGGTATACCGACTCATCCTCAGAGGGATTATTGGTGGGCCAGTTTCCCCTCTGTTTAAGGAGTTCTAGGATGTCTGAAAAGGAGACATCCTCAGAGGGGGATCTTGGGGATCCCTCCGACTCATCTAAGTCGGTATCTGAAGTGATAGACTTGGGGGAGTCTACGTGTTTCCTCTTACAGGTCCTCTTGCGCGGAGGATCCCCTGACTGATCAGGAGAATCCTCGGAAGAGGGGGTTCTTCCCAGTGGGGAAACTTGAGGCGGAGGATCTCTGGGTCCGGAAGCAAGAGAAATGGCAGAGATATCGACAGGCACCATAGAGAGAGTAGCTAAGGGAACAGACAGCTGGCTGAGTCCAGTGGCCAGCACACTTCATCACCTCGAAGGCTCCCCTCACAGGGAGGTCCGAGAGAACCCGTTCCGAAGAACCAGGAACTCCAGGGCCCACCGAAAGGGAAGGCTCCGAGGCAGATGTCGGAGCCGAGCTCACCAAGGCCGAGGCTCCAAGGGGAAGAGTGGGGTCGGACAAGGGTCCGATGCCACTCACCCCCTCGGAGGAGACCAGGGAAGCCCGACCACCGAATCCCTCTAAGGAAGGTCTCGAAGAGGAGATAAGAGTAGAGGCTGAAGGAGCAGAAGGAGGGGGTATCTGTCCCTCAGCCCTAGCAGAAACCATTCCTGAAGACTCCAACTCCAAACTCTGGGGTAGAGTCGAAGGAGGAACTGCAATGGGGTGTGGACTAATAGTCATCTGTTGAGACGGACTATGTAGCATCTGGGCCAGTGCCTGTGATTTTAATAATCTACTGACCACCCTCTCTAAATCATGGTCAGAAAGCCTGGATGACCTGGATGATCAGCTCCGATGGCTCCGTTCTGAGAGGAGAGGAGATGCCGGAGCCGAGAGTATCAGTTCCAAGGAAGGGGACCTAGACCTCTTCCTCGAAGGAACCATCGGAGCCAACGAAACTATGGAAGCTGTCGGAGCCGACAACTTTTCGGCACCGACAGAAAGTTTCGATGCATCGGCTCCGGCCGGAGCCGATACAGACATAAAAGTAAGGGTGTCGGAGCCGGTCGGTGCCGACACCGAAGCCTGAGCCACATGGTGGTTGGAACCGATCGGAGCCGACACCGAAGTGACCGAACCAGAATCGGCACCGATAGCCATCGGTGCCGAAGGTTTGTGCAAACCAGGATCGGTTCCAGCCGGAGCCGATCTCGACTCAAAGAGTCGGAGCCGAGGCCGCAGGCTTGGACACAGAAGCCTGGGCCTTGGAAGACTTGGAAGTCTTGGTTGGAGCCGACTTAGCCGGAGAGCCCTCCGGTTTAAGTAGGCCCCTCAAAATAAGCTTGTTTCTCCTTTCCTGCAGGACTCTCTGGCTAAAAGAATGACAAATCGCACAGGAGTCCTGCAGGTGGAGAGGTCCCAGGCAGTATAAGCAAGAAGTGTGACCGTCTGTCAGAGACATCTTCTGACAGCACGAATCACACTTCTTAAAGCCTGAGACCCTTTCCTTAGACATGGTGTAAAAAACACACACACAACACCTGTCCAAGAAAATATTATCCCAAAATTAAAGAAACACTAATCTCTCACATACACACACACACCCTAACAAGGGGGGGGGATGGGATGGGAGAAGGCCTGACTAAAAATTTTTAAGGAGAGAGGGAATTCTAGTCAGAAAAGGACTAAAACTAGTCAAACTATTAAAATTAAAGTTTAAATAGAAAAAGGGGCAAAAACAGTAGTGTATAAATCACTTACCAGGAGCTGGTAAAAGGAGGACCTCATCAGCGAAGCGGCAAACGAGATCTAGGTACTTACCGCCTTGCATCATGGGATATGGGGCTGCCTCGAGCTGGTAAAAGTGACTCTCGAGCTTAGCAAGTGCCGAGTCGGAGCCGAGGATCGGCTCCGAACCCATCAAGCAAGAATGAAGGCAAGATTGACAACTTAACATTGTAACTGATTTTAGAAATTGTCAACAATCCTTCTCATTTTGTGGGATTGGGAAGAAGATGGGAAGATTTATGGCCTGACTGAGAGACACTTCATTTACCACATTCGAACATCTACATTTATGGTAAGTGCACACAACTTTATTATGTTCTTTGTGTTTCACTGTTGTAATCCTCACATATGGGTTGATTCCCTAAGCCCATGAAAAAGACAGGGTTGAGGAAGGATCACAGATTAAGGGTTGGTAAGAAGGCCATGCAAAACTGCAGAGGCAAAACCAACCCTGGATTTAGAAAACAAAGGTAGATTGCAATGCTTTGCGAAAGTATGGACAGAAGACCAAGTAGCAGCCTCTAGAATGTCCTTAGCAGGCACACCTCTCAGAAAGGCTGCAGAGGTAGAGGCTGCTCTAGTAGAATGGGTCCTAATACCCTGAAGGGGAACCTTCCTATGCTGCAGGTAACAAAAGTGAATACAATGAGCAATCCATCTGGAGATGGTTTGTTTAAAAACAGCTTTACCCTGAGCCCCAAGAACAAAACTAACCAACTATTCAGATTTTCGAAAGGATTTAGTCCTGTATAAGTAAAATCTCAGCTGTCTATGCACATCAAGAGTGTGCAGAATCTTTTCCCCTTTATTTTGGGGATTGTTGAAAAATGTAAGCAGGTGAAAAGACTGGTTAAGGGTTAAACTGGAAACTACCATAGGCAATAAAGGAGGGATCAGTTCTCAGAGAAACCCGATCTGAGTGAAAAATAATGAAAGGTTCTACTGCCATTAAGGCTTGCAGCTCAGATACCCTTCTAGCTGAAGTAATAGCTAAAAGGAAAGCAGTCTTCCAGGATAGAAACTTCAAATCTGCAGAGACAGCTGGTTCAAAGGTAGGCACAGTAAGTTTTTCCAGGACAAAATTAAGATCCAAAGCAGGAGTAGGAGCTCTTCTGGGAGGTCTGATTGCTAGCTCCCCTCAGGAACTGTTTCATCAAGGGGTGAGAGAAAATTGGCTGCTCAAAAGAACAATGAGCCGAAATTGCTGAAGCGTGAATTTTGATTGAAGAAAAGGTAAGTCCACCATTAAGCAATCCTGCTAGGTAGCCAAGAATGAGGGAAAGAGAAGGATGAGAAGAGTCTTCTCCTTTAGCCAGCATCCAAGAGCAAAACTTCTTCCATTTATCTGCATAGGATTTTCTGGTGCTATGCCTCCTGGCCTCATGAAGAACTTCAACCACCTATTTGGAAAGATTTAAAGTATTAGCCAGGCAGTTAAATGCAGAGTTTGAAGACGAGGATGAAGGAACCCCCCCCCCCGAACTAACAAACCTGTTACCAGCGGAAGATGCCAAGGCTAAGCCTGTGAAAGGCTGCGAAGGAGGGGATACCAATGCTGCCTGGGTCAACATGGTGCTACCAGAATAGCATTTGGTTTTTCGTCCCTTATCTTTAGCAGCACTCTGGGAAGAAGAAGCAGAGGAGGGAATGCATAAACTGAAAGATGAGTCCATGGGAAGGACAGTGCGTCCACCCTCCAAGCTTTGTTGTGAAACTCCCTGGTACAGAAGGTTGAAAGGAGATGACTGGTGTGAGAAGACAAAAGATCCACTTGTGGGATGCCCCAATGATGAGTGATGCGATGAAAAATGTCCTTGTTCAGTTACCACTCGTGAGGATCCAGAACATTTATGCTCAAATGATCTGCCAAGGAGTTTAGCCTCCCTGGAAGATACTGGGCTATTAGATGTAAACCCATGGATGCTGCTATGGACCATAGTCTCATGCTTTGTCTGCACAAGGGGTAAGAGTGAGTCCCCCCTTGCTTGTTGATGTACCACATGACTGTGGTATTGTCTGTCCTGATCAGCAGAGTCCCAGGGTAGAGTAGGTCCTTGAAAGCCAGCAAGGCCTGCTGCACTGCCATCAATTCTTTTAAGTTTATGTGCAGATGAATCTGCTGGGTGCTCCTAGTCCCCTGTATGCCCCTGTCCTCCAGATGAGCCCCCCTATACAACATCTGAGGCGTCTGTGGTGAGAGTCTGGCTGGCAGGTGGTGGGCAGAAAGGCAGACACTTGTTCTGAGAACAGGCTGTCGCCCACCAGAGGAACCCCCATTTGTAGACAAGGAATCAGGGGAAGAATCAAGTCTAAGTCCTGTGTGTGATGACACCAAAGATTCTTGAGGTACCATTGAAGTTTTCTCATATGCAGCCTTGCATAAGGGATCATTAAAACACATGAAGCCATGAACCTCAGTGCTTGCAGGAATTGCCTTGCAGAGAGCTGGGTCATGCTTGTCAAGTTCATGAAGTAAGCCGAAAGATCATCTTGCTTCTGTTGAGGGAGGAATACCATCTGGGTGGCTGTATTCAGACTCACTCCCACGAAAACAATCTCCCTTGTAGGAACCAACTTTGACTTCTTTTCATTGAGTGTTAACCCAAAGATGTGAGAATGTACTTCATGAAATCCAAATCCTTTTCTAGTTGTTCTGGGGAGTTTGCTTGAATGAGACGGTCATCCGGGTAAGGATAAATTTGAATGTTTCTCTGCCTGCAAAAGGCAAGGGCTGGAGCCAGGCACTTCGTAAAAACTATGGGAACAGTAGATAAGCCAGGGGGCAATACAGAGAAATTAAAGTGTTGCTCCCCATCCCTAAAGCGAAGGAACCGCCTGCAACTTTCCCTTATTGGTATGTGCAGATAAGCCTCCTTGAGATCCAAAGTTACCAGCCATGAATCCTTGCCCAGCATGGGTAGTAACTGTTGAAGGGTGAGCATCCTGAATTTGGGAATCACCAGAAAAGTGTTTAGAGCAGACAGATCCAGAATAGGGCGCCAGGTGCCCCCTTTCTTGGGTACCAGAAAAAGTCTTGAATAAAAACCTAGGCCTGCCTGATTTGCAGGAACTGGCTCTATATCCCCCATAGTCAGTAGAGAAGAAATTTGAGTTTCTACCTCTGCCCTGAGAGTTCCGGGTATGTCTGGGTACCCTTGCAAAACAGGGAAAGTGAAAGTAAAACTTGTAGCCTTCGTTTACTATACTGAGCACCCATTTGTCATCTGTGATGGTAGACCATACCTCTGCGAACCTGGCTAACCATCCCCCCAAAGGAAACCCAGGGCCCGCAGAGGTAGGCACAAGAAGGCCGGAGTCATTGAGAATGTTTGCTTTGGGAAGCTGGCTTAGAACTCCCCAATTTAGCAGAAGAATGCCATTGTTTAGCCGTTTGAGGGGCAGAAGCCTCCCCTCTGGAAGATCTGAAACCCCTAGGCCTAGAGCTACCCTGCTTGCCAGGATCAGGGAAAGACCAATTCTTGGAAGGACAATGCCTACTAAACAGAGGAGGCTGAACGTGAAGGAAATCTTTTACAGCTTGCATACATTTTGCCTTATCCTCCAACTTCTTCAGTACCTCCTCAGCCTTATTACCAAAAAGATTGTCCTTGTGCAAAGGAACATCCAGCAATTTAGATTTAACAGGTTCAGAAAGGGGCTGCACCCTGAGCCAAGCATGCCTTCTAATTACGGAACCAGTGGCTGCTGCTCTGCAGGAAGCCTCCAAAGTGTCAAAACCACAATTAAGTGAATGCTTATTAACTAAAGTGGTAGAATTCAGCAAGTCTTGTAAATATTTGCTTTCCGTTGTACAATGAATATCTCCAAGTTTAGCCTTAATAGCCTCCAAAGTATGCTGCTGATACTTAAGCATGTGAAAAAGACAATTCACGGATCTAATGGCAAGAGTTGCAGAGGTATATACTTTTTTTACCCCAGCTGTCCAAGGCCCTACACTCTTTATCACAAGGCAAAGGGCTTTTAGCAATAGTAGCCTTAACACCCTTGGGGCCTTGAGAAATAATTTCTGGATCAGCAGTAGGGGTTTTAAAAAGGAATCGAGATTCAGGATACCTATCCGGTTTTCTGGGGGCAGGGGGAAAAGAATTAGGAGTTAAAGAATTTTCCATGAAAGCATCATCCAAAACTTTCAAAACTGGAGGTATAGCCAGAGGCTTATGCTGTGGCAAATCCAAAAATTCCCTGATTCTTTTAGACTGTGGAAAATCCTGAGATTCCCATTTAAAATGCTCCCTAAGAGTATTCAAAGTATCCCCAAAGGAAAAATCTTCTGGATGGGAGGCAGAAGGGATAGAGTCCTCAGCATAAGAATCCTCAAAGCCAGAAAAAAGTTAAAATATTTCCTTCTTCACCAGAAGACATACTGGAAATCTCAGAATCTGAGGCAGACAAATCATCAGGAGATAATTCCCTAGCCCTCTTTGAAGGTTAGGATGAGAGCCCCTAATCAGGGAAAGAGGATCACCAGCCATCTTTACCAACTGGGACTGAGGCACAGGAGGGGAGGCAGATGTCTGCTTGTAAGTAGGTTTGCAGCTGGAAGGTTTACTAGCAATCAGGATAGACTCAGGAGGCCTAGCAACTGCAGACATCTGAACTAAGGTAGTCGGTCTGGTTATGGTCTCATGCCGAAAAGAAGAGGCGTCAGACGCCGGTGCCTGCAAAGCAGCTCAGGACCCATCTGAGGTGGTGACAAGCAGAGGGTATAAAGACATAATAGCAGCCGGCGGCATGGAGGACTCCGTAAAGGTCTCAGCAGAGGCTTGCGGCTGAAAATCTGTGGACTGCAGGGGCTGCGAAAACACCTCACTGACTACCGCTGTGCTGACGACCAATTTCATTGGTGCGTCGTCAGTAGACGTAACCCTAGGCCTGTCGCAGTCCTTGTCTTTACGTTTCCCAGGTATTTCCGAAGTCAGGAGACCAGAAGACGCCATACCGACAAACTTAGGCCAGACTCCGAAATGCTTATACAAAAATCTTAGCTCTACGGCGTAAGGTACGCGGGTTAAAGGAAGCACAGAGATCGCAGTTAGGGACGTCATGCTCAAGGCCCAAACAAGTTATACAAGAGGAAGGAATGGAAATCACAGTGTGGAATCTGTTTTCCACAGGCAAGACAGTTATTATCTTTATCTGACATTCGTTAAAGCAAGAAAAGAGGATCCCCAACGGGGTACTTATCTGAAGGCGTCTTCAACTTGGTAGTCGGAAAGTAAAACTAAGGTAAACGGCCAACCGGCACTAGTACGAACTGCATCTGCTTCAGGCTCCGTGGCAAGAAAGACTGAGGAAATGGTGTTAGCTGCCTCCCTTTATACCTGATGTTCTGACATCAGTTTTACAACCGGCGGCAGCCGATGACATATACAAAGGGCTCTGGTATTTGGGCCGACTGAGGGCTACCAGGAGCTGGATAACCCATATGCGAGGACTGCAACAGTGAAACACGAAGAACATCCAATGTTGCCTTGGACAAAAGAGACTTATCAGTAAGACCTTTGGGCTGTCTCTTTGGATCTTTACTAAAACGCTGGGAAGGAAGAGGAAGCGGACAGATGGCATAAAGGAACTTGCCTTTCCAAAGAATGGACACTGTATCCATTTTTGAAGCTTGGGGACAATATGCCCTGGTGCAAAAGGAGGGAGTTAGTTGTTGCTGACAGAGGCAGATCTAGGAGACACCCCCATTTGTGGGCTATGTCTGGGAAGATCTCCCTCTTCAGCAACCATTCAAGGGGTATTCCCTTGATCTGTTTAGAATGTACACCAGGACTTTGTCTTGTGAGGGAATGCAAACCACTTGGAGGACAGTTTTCCTTTGGTGGGCCTGCCCTCATGCCAACACAGCCAGTCTCCACAATTGATAGGATCTTCTGCTCCACTTTTTATGTACTACATAACAGTTGCACTGTCCATGAGTACTAGTAGTGGGACCTAGATTCCAAGTATGGGAAGACCACCTGCAGGGCCTGGATTAGTGCAGATATCTCCTTCATACTGATGTGCTCTGATCTTAGGTTTGGTGGCCTTTGTTCCAGAACTTTAAGGTTGCCTATCCATACTCCTCATGCGCTGACAGATGCATCTGTGTGCAACTCCTGTTGAAGTATTTGTGTTCTGAATGGCAGACATGGGGTTGAGATTTATCTGTGATGTCCACTAAAGGAATTTCCTTGTTAAAGCAAAACAGGAGAGGGATTGGGAGTCCAAGGAATGGGAATGTCGGGACTAGGTGGTTTTCAGGTAATGCTGGTCCTTCTCATATGGAATCTGGCAAAGTGGACCACTGGTATAGTTGTGGTCATGAATACAAATACTTTGAGTATTTTTCCTGCTGTACAAGGCTGAAATGGAAGCAACCTCAGAAGCTCAGCACTTTGGCGGTAGAAAGTTCTGCAGCCCAAGAAAACTACATTTTAGGTTGGTTCCATGGTGGACTTCTTTAGATTAACTGTAAATCCCAGACTCTGTAGTAGGGACAGGGTGAGACTGAGATCAATCAAGAGGGTCTGCTGAGAAGTTACCTGTACTACACATTGTCCAAATAAGGAACATTTGTATTATTTGGGTCCTGCAGTAATCTATGACTGCAGCCAGGCACTCTGTGAACACACTGCTGAGCTGTACAGAGTAGAAAAGATGGACAAAACTGAAAGTGTGATGACCAAGTTGAAAACCTCAAAAATGTCCTGTACGAGGCATGAATAGGAATATGAAGGTAGACATCCTTTAAATCCAGAGATGCCATTAAGATCTGTGGAAGAATGAAATGTAGGAGAGTATGGAGAGACTTCTTGAAAGAATGGCTCTTGAGAAAGCAGATGAGGATGGATCAAATCCAGTATATGTCTCCAGTCTCCTTTTCTGGGGCAAGGAATAGAACCCTTTTCCCCACATACTGTTAAAGGACAGGCCCTACTGTGCTTTGTTCAACCAAAGCTTTAACAATGGGAGTTCGAAACTATCTGACTGTGATGAGGAGGAGGAAGCCCCTGAATGGAGGGACTTCCTTTAAATTCTTTCTGCATCCCTTCTGAATAATGGAGAGACCTATTTGTCTACAGTAATGAGAAGTCTTTTTTGGGGAGCTCTTTTAGATGCAGGGAGGGGTGGACTGAGGAGGAAGTAGGGAGACAAAGTAGTCAGGCAGTCTTGTCTGGATAGGAAGGCACCTCACATCTGAAGTCACTGTCTGGTTTGTCCTAGAATATTTTTCTAGGCATTTTTGTTTTGGTCTTATGAGAAGGTCTAAACTATCTGCAAGTAAAGGAACTGGGCTTAGGAGGGAAATTTCTCTGGTATCTGCGCACAGATGTAATAAACATCTGAATGCAGTCCATTATTTGACCTTGTTCTTATAAAGTCTTAAGCAGACTAGCAGTCTCCAGACCAAATAAAAGGTTCCTGTTTAATTGAAGAACCTAGAAGTTTCGCCTTAATATCATCTCGGAGGGGCTGAGCTCGTAACCATGCATACATCCTAACAGAACCTGCAGCAGCTGCTCTGGAGTAAGCTTCCAATGGATTACATCTGCATTTAATGTTGTATCCCTCAACAAAGCCCAAGGTACCACAGATATGACCTGCTGTTTCCTTTCTCGATCTTATGCAGCCAACGTTTTAAATTCCTTACAATAGACAGCAAGCATTTAGTCATCAGTGTCTGATAATTCAGAGCTCTAAAGACAAGATAGAAGATGTATAAACCTTCTTCCCCAATCTGCCCACTGCTTAATCTGAGGGAAGAGCAGTGACAACAGGCAGTAGCTCAGAGGGTTGTCTGTAGACAAGAGAAACAGAAAAGTCAGTCACTGGGTTTTTGCGAAAAAAAATCAAGTCTTGGGGGTTGGTGGCTGAAAGTAATTATCTTTGTTGTACCTCAGAAATGTGATTAGATTTCCATTCAAAATGTTTCATAATATTAACAGGAGGTTCACAAAATCAAGATTCTTCAGAAGAATAAACAGGAGAAAGGAAGACCACATCACCAGAGGTCACATGGCCTGGAGAGTGGATCTGAGAATAGTAGGCCAAGGAATGTTCATCTGAGCGAGTCTGACTCAGCCTCTTTGTCCTCAGATGATGAATCTAAGGGTCGCATTTGAGGAGTGGTGGAAGTAGCAGCATTACTCCCTGAAAAGGATGGTGACAAGTGCCATAACGGCCTTAAAAAGGACCTGTTAAAAATCCATCTACCCCTTCTCTTTGGATGTCTGAGGACTGAAAACATTTCTGGTCTTTTGTTTTTTCTGTCTAGGTGCAATGGCTGCTTTCACTAAGCATGGAGGTTCCAATCCTGATGTACCACGAGTGACCCAGGGATTTCTTTTAATAAGGATTTGTGGTATGCCTTTAGGTCTTTCAGAAATAAACCGGGATTCATCCTTCTCACTATCAGTACCTTCAGTTGCTCTGGACATGCGAATCTAAGACACCATACTGGCCTCTGGTGGGGTCGCAGTAGTGGGCATCTAAGATGGTATCAAGCGTACCACTGGTTCCAAAATCTTCTGCGAGTACATCTGAGTCCAAATGAGCAGCCATTACATTAGGCCTAGGCCTCAATCTTTTTCTTTCAGATGGCAGGGATGTCAGGGGTGGAAGGGTCTGCCATCTTTGTTTGGGCAAAGTGCTTAAGGCATTGGGTCTTCAAGTTTGAACTTAGAGACAAAAATCACATTCATACAGTATTTGGCACTGGGAGTAGTGATCCTTATAGGGAATCAGCCTACCTCAATCACACTTTCTCCTCCAAGCTGACATTTAATAAAGCAACAAACAGAATGCAGTTGAGAAAGAACAAGAAATGTTCCCCAATGGGGTACTTATCTGAATCAGTGAAGGCCAATGGTACCAATGACCACACGCAAAATAGACTAACTGGTGCAAGACCTACATTGGAACTGGTGGTGAGACAGTCTAAGGAACTACATTCATATGGCCATTTATGCACCCCTACGTCCACGGGCTTAGGTCATACATTGGACAAATGGCTTTATGGAATGTTTTGGCTTTAGCACCCCAGCCAGACTTCCAGGTTACTGGGCAAGATATCCCATCAGTTTGGAATACTGCAACAGTGATCCAAGAAGGACACTTCTTGTTTCTGAGCATATCCTATATTGGAGGTATAGGTAGTTTCAGTTTACTGACAGATAGTTAAAGTTTCCCAAAGTAATGCAACTCTGGTTTATTTTGGGGTTAAGTACATTTAGGAACCTTGCATGATTTTCTCGGGGTACAGAGGATGCCTTGTAATAGAATATGAGTTAATAGCTGTTTAGTGGTTTGGAGCTCAGTAAGTTCAGTTTGTGGGTCTTTGGGAATCTGTATGAAGGTAACAGGATTCCTAACAAACAAAAAGTCACCACAGAAGCCATCAGACTTGAAGGAATGGTAATTGCAAAACCCAGGTGTGAAGGGAAAATTTTCTATGCATTCAAACCAAGTTTCAGTAATTACACAGATGTGTATGCAGGTATGCATGTATTCCAAATGCAAGAGTCTCAGGGATGGGAGAGACTTATAGTACTGAGAAGACTCAGTTTAATGTGATTCAGCTTTGGATTTGCAATGTTAGTTATAATGGGATGTTCACTACTTCAACTTTGCCTTAAATAAAGGCGCTGCAAGGGTAGTAAGGGCTTTAGTCAGTAAGCAGAAGCCTTAGGACAAGAAATACAGGCCATCCTTAGCAAAGTACATGCTAACACGTACTGAATGCCCTAGAATGACAGAGTGAACCAATTACTGAAGCAAATAATCTTTTCTTTGCATCTAGTTATTTCTGGACCAGCATCTCGCCTGCATCTGTCTGGGTCTTGTGTCCCAAGAGATTCACTCACACATGGAACACACCACCATGGTGAAGTCGTACTTAAATGAAAGGGTCTTAAGGGTCTTTGAAGTATCAGACACCCTGGTAGCAGAAAGACTACTCACTGTCACCCTCTGCTAAGCCTAGTGAGTGGAGAATCTATGTGCCTGACTACACAGCCACCAATCACTAAAACATTCATTTGTAGACTGATCTAGTTTAATTTATTTGAGATGACTTGACTCTGATTTAGCTGAAAGTAGGCCAGAAGGTGCTGTGTTACTGCATTTTCTCAAAGTCCTACTCTTAGTGGGTCGAGGTGGCTATGACAAGTTTTTTTAAAGCCTCAGCATAAGAAACGTTAGTGTGGCTTCGTATACAATATGGTGGTAGTACGTGTTCAAAGTCCATATTTTTGGGGGGAGAAAGATGCCGATGCCTCTGTATGTGTTAAACATTTACATCTCTCACATACAGAATTATTTGCTTTGAGTAAGAAATCATTAACTGTAAGCATAACAAAGTTGCTACTCTGCCTAACAATACCAACTGTTACAAGGCTGGCTACTGAAATGAAACAGGCATGTTGGCCTCCAATTGTAGTCCAGACATTGGGAAAATGTAGTTAGAAATATACAAAATAGTATAGGCAGCTAAACGAGATGTTTAGAGTGCTATATGAAGGAATGAAGTAATGCTAGTTTACTTATGAAAGGATACTTTTTACACAGTAGTAAGTACATGCAGCTAAATGAGGAAATTAAGATTAGTTAGTGGGGCACACTCCCTCACACAAGCTAACTATATGTAGCTAAATGAAGTAATTAACATTAAGTTTGCACTGTGATTATGGTCAAAGCAGCCAAGTGAAGACAAGCTCAAATAAATGCTTGCATGGGCACAATCAAGCAGTTGTCAGCCAAGGGAACAATTTTTGGGTGGAAGATCAATTTAAAGGGAAAAATGGAAATGCGCTCACTGTCCATTATTCAGGTGTAACTACTGCTGTGCTGCCGATAGTGCAGCTCAACTGCACTATAGTGATAATAAAACAAAGGCGGTAGGATAACCAATCAGCAAACACAAAGGTGTACCGTCACTTAGAAAATGTAGCAATTAACCTCTTCTAACAAGAACTACTAGTATGAAATTCAGAGATGGCCCCAACACCTTGCAAAACAAAGCAAAGCAGTAACAATTTAAATGTTCCAAAAAACAGTTCCAGCAATGGAACAGCAAAATATACTCAACTGCAATATACTTTTTACTCCCTTGGAATAGAGAAAAGTACAGTTTTGTACCTACCATAAATGTAGATGTTCGAGTGTTCACACAGCTGCAGTCATCACACTTGGGTTATCCTGGGGTCAGACAGTCCCGCAGTTGGCCAGAGTTCCAAAGTCTTGGTATGGCGTCAGTTGCTTTTGCTTCTTCCCGGACGTCAGTGTGCCAGGGGTATACAAGATGCATCCGACGCCATTTTCTTCAGTTTTTCTTGCCCCAGATGTCAGGTGCCCCCAATAGGTAGGCAATACATATTGCTAAATAAAAATATACATATAAAAATAAAATAATACCTTCAGTTACAAGCAAATACACCACAAAGGTTGTATAGGATAGAAAGGTATAAGTCCAGCTAGTTCAGAGGGGATGGAGGGAGGGTAACCTGGACTGCAGCAGTGTGAACACTCGACCATCTACATTTATGGTAGGTACAAAATTGTACTATGTTCATCGTGTTACACTGCTGCAGTCATCACACTTGGGTTGAATTCCAAAGCTAAGGATGGGTGGTAAAACTAAACAGGGTTTGGAGAGGCTAGTAGGCCTGCAGAACTGCAGTGGCAAAGCCAGCTCTGGTTTTAGAGTATAGAGGTAAGTGATCGTGCTTGGTGAAGGTGTGCACTGAACTCCAAGTTGCAGCCTTCAAAATATCTTTGGTTGGTACCCCTCTGAGGAAGGCTGTTGATGTTGCTGTAGCCCTGGTGGAGTGAGGCCTGATGTTACCAGGCACAGATTTCCCATGGTGTGTGTAGCAGAAACAGATGCAATGTCCTATCCATTTTGAAATGGTCTGTTTTGAGATGGCTTTTCCTTGTGATCCTGCAGCATAGGATAAAAAGAGCTGGTCAGATTCTCTGAAAGCCTTAGTTTTTATCCAAGTAGTAACGCAATTGCCTGTGAATGTCCAAAGAGTGTAGGAGCCTTTCCCCTTTGTTCTGGGGGTTTGGATAAAGGTGGGCAAATGAATGATTTGGTTTAGGGCCACACTGGATACCACATTTGGCATAAAGGAAGGGTTAGTTCATAAACAGACTCTGTCTTGATGAAAAATGATGAAAGGCTCCAATGTCATTAGGGCCTATAGTTCTGAGACTCTTCGTGCTGAAGTTATTGCTAGCAGCAGGGCAGTTTTCCATGACAGGAACTGTAGATCAGCTGTGAAAGTTGGTTTAAAGGGCGGTAGTGTAAGCTTTTCCAAAACAAAGTTGAGATCCCAAGTTGGTGTTGGTGCTCTCCGGGGCGGTCTTTTGTTCTTAGCCCCTCTGAGGAACTGTCTTAGTAATGGATGTGAAAATATAAGAGGATCCGTGTTGTACTGAGCTGAAATAGCTGAGGCATGGATCTTAATAGATGAGAAGGAAAGTCCTTTGTGCAACATCTCAGTTAAATATTGATGAATCTGAGGAATATTTGGGACAAGGGGATTTTGGCCTTTAGCCTGGTTCCAGGCGCAGAATCTTTTCCATTTGTCTGAATAGACTTTCCTGGTGCTGGGCCTCCTGGCCTCCAGAATGACGTCCATCACAGCTTTAGAGAGAAGTGTTGACTGGTTGTTTAGGCAATTTGCCATGAAGCCAGATTTAAAGTCTTGAGCTGGCTGTGTAGACTCTGTTTTTCTGAGTGAGCAGGTGAGGAATTGTAGGTAAAATCCATGGTGGGCCTTGAGCCATGTTCCTTAGTATTGGATACCAATGTTGGCGTGGCCAGTCTGGAGCAATGAGTATCATTTGTGGCCTCTCTAATCTGGCTTTCAGCAGCACCTTTGCCAGAAGAGGCAGTGGAGGAAAGGCATACACTGTCAATGCTTTCCAACTGAATGAGAGGGCGTCCACTTTCCAAGCTAGTGTGTGGTATGTCCTTGTGCAGAATTTTCTTAGTTGGTAGCTTTGGGGGGAAGCAAACAGATCAATGTCTGGGCTCCCCCATTTTTGAGTTATCATTGCGAATACTTGTGGATCTAGTTTCCACTCGTGAGGATCTATGATGTTTCTGCTTAGATTGTCTGCCAATGTGTTTTTCTTTCCTGACAGGAATTGTGCTTGTAGTTGAACTTGGTAGGTCAGTGCTGTGTTCCACAAGGTCATTGCTTGTCTGCATAGGGGGTAGGAGTGTGTGCCCCCCCTTGCTTGTTTATGTACCACATCACTGTGGTGTTGTCCGTCTTTATTACGAGTTGTCCTGGATGTAGGAGGTCCTTGAAAGCTGTTAGGGCATTTTGTACAGCTAGCATCTCTTTTTGATTAATATGTAGATGCCTTTGGTCTGAAGACCATTTGCCCTGAATACACTGTCCTGCCATGTGTGCTCTCCAGGCATAATCCGATGCATCTGTTGTTATAGTTTGCCTGGCTGTGGGTAAGGTAAAAGGCTGACCCTTGTTGAGGTGACATGCCTGAGCCCACCATAGAAACTTCTGTTGAAGGCAGGGAATGAGTGGAATTATTGTTTCCAAGCTGTGGCTGTGTTGAGTCCATACGCTTTTCAGACATTGTAATTTCCTCATATGCAGTTTTGCAAATGGTATTAGTAGTATGCAAGATGCCATGAATCCCAAGGCCTGCAGAATTTTTCTTGCAGGGAGTTGGGTCTTTGTTGCCATCATTTTGAAGTATTGAGTCAGTTGTCCTTGCTTGCCTGGCATGAGATAAGCCATCTGGGCCGTTGTATTTAAGCTGGCACCCAGGAATATTATGTCTTGTGAGGGCACTAGTTTTGACTTCTTTTCGTTTACTGTGTACCCTAGGCAACTTAGTAGGTTTTTGACAAACGCCAGATGCTTTAATAGAATGTCCTTGCTTTCTGCTTGAATAAGGCAGTCGTCCAGGTATGGATATATTTGAATCCCTCTTTGTCTGCAGTATGCAATTACTGGTGCCAGGCATTTTGTGAAGACCCTGGGCACAGTAGATAAGCCAAAGGGCAGTGCAGAGAATCGGTAATGGGTTGAACCTGCTATAAATCGGAGGTATCTTCTGCAATTTTGTCTGATAGGGACATGCAGGTATGCCTCCTTGAGGTCCAACGTTACTAGCCAAGCCTTCTTGCCCAGCATGGGAAGAAGTTTCTGTAGTGTTAGCATCTTGAATTTGTGTACTTCCAGGTATGTGTTTAGAATTGGAGGTCCAGAATGCGTCTCCAGGCTTTGTCCTTTCGGGGAACTAGAAACAGTCTTGAGTAAAATCCTTGTCCTTGCTCCTGTGTAGGAACCTGTTGAATGGCTCTCGTATCCATGAGAGCTGAAATTTGCTTTTGAGCCTCTGCCCATTGATTTGGTGGCAGGTTTGGCATTCCTTTTATCCTTGGCAAAGTGTGAAAGTGGAATCTGTATCCTTGAGATACAATATTTAGGACCCATTCGTCTTTTGAGATGATGTGCCAATTGTCTGCAAAAAGTGCTAGTTTTCCCCCCAAGGGAGCTGCCAACAGGGTTTTGCTTGGTAGTCTGAGGGGTAAGTCATTGTGTTTGTCTTCTGGTAGTTTGAGACCTGTCTTCTCCCCCTTTTTGGGTTGTGGCACCCCATTGTTGAGGCTGGTAAGAGCCTTGTAACTGGCCTCTGCCCCTTGGGCGTCTGTATCTGCCCCTCTGTGGTCTGGCAGAAGCTGGAAAGGACCAGTTTTTGGTTGGCCAATTTCTGCTGAAATGAAGGGGTTGAACCTGTAAGGAATCCGTGACCACATTGATTTTGCCTTATCCTCCATTTTCTTTAAAACTACTTCTGCTTTTACACCAAATAAAACGTCCTGCTGTAAAGGTGCATCCAATAACTTTGCTTTAACATGATCAGGTAAAGTTTGTTCTTTTAACCAAGCATGCCTACATATGACAGACCCTGTCACTGCTGCTCTACAAGAAGCTTCCAATGAATCAAATCCACATTGCAAAGTATGTTTTCCCACTTGTTCAGCTGTATGCAACAAATCTTGCATTTCTTTGTAATCAGGCTGTTCTGTATGTGTGAGCATTTTTTGTTTTAATTGAGACATCAGATATTATTGATATTTCAGCATGTGAAACTGACAATTTAAGGCCCTCATAGCTAGAGTAGCTGAGGTATATACTTTCTTTCCCCATCTGTCTAGTGCTCTAGAATCCCTTTCAGAGGGCACAGGATTTTTAGCAATAGAGGCCTTAACCCCTTTGGGACCCTGGGAAATGGTTTCTGGGTCAGCAACTGGGCTTTTATACAGGAATTTGTGTGAATCAGGGACTCTGTAGTATCTGTCTGGTTTGGCTGGTGCAGGAGGCAGTGAATCTGGGTTAAGGCTAGATTCAGAATAAACATCATCCACAATGTCTAACACAGGTGGAATAGCAAGTGGTCTGTGCTGGGGTAGTAAAAGGAACTCTCGGAGCCTTTTCTTAGAATCAGAGTAATCCTGGCCTTCCCAGTGGAAATGTTCCCTCATAGTATGTAAGGTTTCCCCAAAAGAGTAGTCTTCTGGGGGGAGATGCAGAAGGGATAGACTCTTCAGCATCAGAGTCTTCATAAGGGGGAAAGGAATATTTCTGTTCCTCAGAAGAGTCTGAGGAAATTGAAACCTGGTCAGAGGAAGCGTAGTCCTCCTCTTGCCTTGACCTTTTATCAGGAGGGGGATGGGAACCCCCTGATTAGGGTAATTAAGTCTTCAGCCATCTTAAGCATCTGTTTCTTAGGCATGGGGCCTTGTACTGGAGACTGCTGCATAGTCTAATTTCTTTTTAAAGGAGTTTTCAGCTTTGCAAAGGATTTAATAGTGAGTGTAGTCAGTCTGAAGACACCTTCTGCAACTGAAGACGTTTCAACTGCACTGGAATCTCCTTCAGGCATGGAGTCGGAAGAGCCTAAAGGTAAAGGTTGTGGAGGCCTAGCAATCTCCGCTTGTGAATCAGATGTCGCCTGGGGTTCTAAATCAGCGGTAGTCAGGGGCTGCGTAGGCGCCTCACTGAAAACCAGAGAACAGGCGACTGGCCTAGCAGAGGCCTCGAAGTCTGGTTTGGGTCTCGGCTGCCTGTCTTTATCTTTGCATTTTTTATGCATTCCGGTCGTCGGTTGCTCCGACAGCATGGTATAATTAAATTTCCTACCAAAATAATGTCGGGCGAAATCAAACCGATGTTTAATAGTTCGTTTATTAAACCTAGCACAAAACCGACAACCTGTGACGTCGTGGTCTGGGCCTACGCAAGGAATACAATAAGAATGAAAGTCCTTATGAGGTATTTGCTTCCCCACAAGAAATGCAATTGTTAACTTTTTCTGACATCGGACTGAGGCAAGAAAAGGTTCCCCAATGGGATACTTCACTTTATTGAAGACTTCGGTCTGAAATTCGATTTGAAAATCTCAGGAGTCGGCCGACCGGCACTTGCGAACTGCTTCTGCTTCGAGCACCACGCGCCAAGAAAGACTGAAGAAAATGGCGTCGGATGCATCTTATATACCCCTGGCGCACTGACGTCAGGGAAGAAGCGACAGCAACTGATGCCGGACCAAGACTTTGGAACTCTGGCCGACTGCGGGACCGTCTGATGGCAGGAATACCCAAGTGTGATGACTGCAGCAGTGTAACACGAACATCTCGCAAAAATGTGATTGGACAAAATTTACACTTCCAAAGTAGTGCAGACATACTGCAGCTTGTTCACGAAAATAAAGAGAAAATGTATTTGTGACAGAAAATGTAATAAAGCAGTATTCTACTTCTTTCGGTTTGCCTCTAGATTACGACAGCTTTTCACAACAAGCTGACAAGGCTCTACTACTGTTACAACAGAAAATCATATGAAAACCAGATCAATGTCACAGTGTTGACTTACTCTGATGACCCATTGAAGCAGCACCTTTGGATAAGATTACATGTGAAGCAAGACTCTCACTGTCATGGCTGCCCTCACCATCTCTTGACGTGGTGGTCTCCTCAAACTCTCCAAAGTACTTATAATGTTCCTGGCTCAGTTCTTCATCCATGCCATGACAGTAATCTCCTACAAGTCCACAAGAAGTTACATGCATTAAACATATGCTGGTAAAATATTTAAAGTAATGATGAATGAAGCTAACATTTTAAGGCCCCCCAGCACATCTCTTATTTAAGAATACACTCCTAATCTATTTCCCAGTGATGAGTATAACCAGCTCTGGAGACCACTGGAAAATGTTAACTTAAAAAGAAACATTCAAATTGGAAAGGAAAGTAAATATTCACCACTACATCGTGAAAGAGCAAAGAAATTTGTTTCCACGTTTGTCAATAAACTAACTCACTTGTGCAAGCAATGGAGGTGTACAAAGGCACACGTGGATATTACAACACCACATTTCGTTAGGTTTAGCAGACGTTCTCAAGTGCTGCAACATAAGAAGCAGTAGAACACAGATAGTAGCAGGGCCTTGAAATGCATACAGGATAACTGCTAAAGTGAAGGTTTATCAGAGGGCTCCAAAAATGTATGGGACAGAAACATTAAAGGATTATGAGGAGGACAACTGCATGGGGCTAGCCGTAATACTCAAGAACACTTGACACACCACAGCTCAACTTCCACAAGAATGTCTGCATGTTAGTAATATTAGTAAAATACTGGAAGCTCAGAATTCAAAAACAGAGAAATGCAAAGTTCAAAGGCTTGTGATATGCTTTATATATTTAATGCCTCTATGGAAAATAATAAACTCACAATGAATTACACTGTGCATGAAACTCTTCAATATCACATACCAAACCACATTGCACCTTGGCTTTTACCTTCAAAAAGTGTAAAACAAATAACTAACATCACTGCAATAAATACCTGCCCAAAATGACATGACGTGTCTCAACGAGATTGTTAAAAATACTCTCAATGCACTGTTCTAGTAAACCCAAAAGCAGCACCATGGTGATAAAGCACAAGGCATTGCTACTTTAAATATGAAACTTGAAAGGATATACAACCACTGAAACCACACGAGTCTTCCATGTAGGTCAGTGAAAATTATCAAAAATTAAAGAACCAAAATGAAACTAGTCTGCTACAGTTACAACAGTGACAGGAAATATATATGTTATTGCTTGCTCTGAGTAAACATGTTAATGTCACTGTTATAAGTAATCTAAGAAGAAAAATGATTCCTACCTCATCATCTAACACATTAGTATTTTTGCTAGCCATTGACCAATCTTCCATGTCAACATTGTACACTTTCTGGTGCTTGATAACGCCAGCCCATCACCACCTTCCCATGCACAGAATACATACTAGCATAAAGCATATTTTGTTTTCTACTGTTGTTTCCATGGAGAAGCAACCTAAGTCTCTGCATGTACTAGAAAGCCCTACTTAGTAGAACTTAGGTCTTCATCATTAGCAGTTTCTTTAATGTCCAGGGTTCCCTTCTAGATACTTTGGCTGTTGATGCAAAGTTAATACTGCCAGTACCTGCCCTTCATTGAACATCTAGGGAAAAGTTTCCTCCCAGCAAACAGAACACAATCCAGGCAGCACAGCCTGTGCAGCCCATCACCAACAAACAGCCCAGCAAAGTCCTGCTCAATCTTACCTGACTACTCACAAAATGAAAAGAATGAAAAACAAACACATGGCACATATCCAAGTCCTATAATAAAGACAGTGTGCAGCAGAGATAAAGTCCCCAGAAAATAAAAGCAACCATAACAATTTCTTGTAAGCACAGAAGAATAAAAAGTCTTCATCTGAAAAATGGTAGATGTTACATAAACAAGGCTCTTTGTGAAAGAATCTGTACGTTCGAATTCCTGTTGAAAAGTCAAGAAAGTCTGCACTATGAAGGACTATGTTAAGGCAGGAGCCAGTGTTAAGCCATCACAATTATTAGGTAATGGTAAGAATCTCAAAGCAAACTCTAAGGCCTGGGTTAAAAGGTCAAGATCTCTGCACTTCAAGCCATAGGTAAAAGATGCAATCTGAACCGTTGCACCTGTGCACGGCAAAAGAAACATGTAAAGTTATGTTATCTTCCATCATAAAAGAAAAAAGTGCAGTTGTGTACCTACCATAAATGTAGATGTTAGAGTGTATTCACTGTTGCAGTCATTACACTTGGGTTATCCTCCCGGCAGGCTACCCACAGTCGGCCTGAATTCCAAAGTCCTGGTCCGTCATCGGTTGCTGTTGCCTCTTCCCTGACATCAGTGCGCCAGTGGTATACAAGATGCAGCCGACGCCATTTTCTTCAGTTTTTCTTGCCCCAGATGTCAGGTGCCCCCAAGAAGGTAGGCAATACACATTGCTTATAAAAAACATACACTAAAATAAACAATACCTTCATCTAAAAGCAAATACACCACATAGGTTGCAAAGGATAGAAAAGTATAGATAAGTCCCAGCAAAGAAAGGGGGGATGGTGGGTGGGTAACCTGGACTGCAACAGTGAATACACTCAAACATCTACATTTATAGTAGGTAGGTACACAACTGTACTATGTTCATCGTGTTTCACTGCTGCAGTCATTACACTTGGGTTGAATCCCAAAGCGGAGGTTGGGCGGCTGGGTCTAAATAGGATTAGGAGTGGCTATGAGGCCCTGCAGAACTGCAGTGGCAAAGCCTGCTCTGGATTTAGAGTAAAGAGGTAAGTGGTAGTGCTTGGTAAAAGTGTGCACTGAACTCCAAGCTGCAGCCTCCAAAATTTCCTTGGTTGGTACTCCTCTGAGAAAGGCTGCTGAAGAGGCTGCTGCCCTGGTAGAATGTGGCCTAATATTCTTAGGCACTGACTTGCCATGCTGTGCATAGCAGAAACATAGTGTCCTATCCATTTTGAAATAGTCTGTTTTGAAATAGCCTTTCCTTGTGATCCTGCAGCATATGCTACAAACAGTTGCTCAGTTTTTTCTGAAAGCTTTTGTTTTGTCCATGTAGAAGCGTAGCTGCCTGTGTATGTCCAAAGAGTGTAGAAGTCTCTCCCCTTTATTCTGGGGATTTGGATAAAATGTTGGCAAATTAATGGTTTGGTTAACAGCCACACTGGATACTACCTTTGGCATAAATGTTGGGTTTGTCCTTATAGGAACCCTGTCTGGATGAAAAATGATAAAAGGTTCCACTGCCATTAATGCTTGTAACTCTGAGACTCTTCTTGCTGAAGTTATTGCTAGGAGCAGAGCAGTTTTCCATGATAAGAATTTTTATCAGCTGTATTGGCTGGCTCAAAAGGAGGCAGTGTGAGCTTTTCTAAAACAAAGTTGAGGTCCCATGTAGGTATCGGTGCTCTCCTTGGGGTCTTATGTTTTTTGACCCTCTGAGGTACTGTCTTAGCAGTGGATGAGAGGAAAATAGGAGGTTCCGTATTGTAATGAGCCGAAATGGCAGAGGCATGGATCTTAATTGATGAGAAGGATAGGCCTTTGTCCAGCATCTCAGTTAGGTATTGTAAAATCTGAGGAATATTTGGAACAAGTGGTTCAAGTCCTTGTGCCTGGTTTCAAGCACAGAATCTCTTCCATTTATCTGCATAAGATTTCCTGGTGCTGGGCCTCCTGGCTTCCGGAAATGACATCCATAACAGCTTTAGAGAGATGTGTGTTCTGAGTGGTTATATTATCTGCCATGCAGCCAGATTTAAGGTTCTGAGTTGGCTGTGCAAGATCTGATTGTTTTGTTGAGTCAGATGATGAGAAATTTGAGGTAAAGAACAGGCTGGGCCTCGAGGCAAACTCTTTAGGACTGGGTACCATTGCTGGCGTGGCCAGTCTGCGGCAATCAGAATCATTTTTGGCTTCTCGTGTCTGACTTTTCGGAGCACCTTGGGAAGGAGAGGCAGTGGTGGAAAGGCATAAACTGTTAGGGTTTTCCAGCAGAATGATAGAGCATCCACTTTCCATGCTTGTGAGTGATAAGTCCTTGTGCAGAACCTCTGTAGTTGGCAGTTGAGGGGAGACAAAAAGATCTATGTCTGGGCATCCCCATTTCCTTGTTATCATGCTGAAGACCTGTGGATTTAGTTTCCACTCGTGAGGGTCCATGAGGTTTCTGCTTAGTTCGCCTGCCAGAGTATTTTTCTTTCCTGGCAGGAATTATGCCTGCAAATGTACTTGATAGGTCAGTGCTGTGTTCCACAAAGTCATGGCTTGCCTGCAGAGGGGGTAGGAATGTGTGCCCCCTTGCTTATGTACCACATAACTGTAGTATTGTCCGTTTTTAGTAATAGTTGTTCTGGATGTAGTCGATCCTTGAAGGCTGTCAGGGCATTCTGGACAGCTAGCATCTCTTTTTGATTGATGTGAAGATACACTTGGTCCGCGGGCCACATACCCTGAATACATTTTCCTGCCATGTGTGCCCCCCAGGCATAATCTGATGCAACTGTTGTTAGTGTCTGCCTGGCTGTGGGTAAAGTGAAAGGCTGTCCCTTGTTGTGTTAACAGGCCAGTGCCCACCATCGAAACTCCTGTTGCAGGCAGGGAATACGATTTATTATTGTTTCCAGGATGTGGCAATGTTGAGTCCAAACACTTTTTAGATACCATTGCAGCTTCCTCATATGCAGTCTTGCATATGGAGTTAGCAGGATGCAAGATGCCATGAAGCCCAAAGCCTGCAGAATTTTCTTGCAGGTAGCTGGGTCTTTGTTGCCATCATCTGAAAGTAATGAGTTAGTTGTCTTTGCTTGTCTGGCATGAGATAAGCCATCTGGGCAGTTGTATTTAAGCTTGCATCCAGGAATATTATCTCTTGAGAGGGCACTAGTTTTGATTTCTTTTCGTTTACTGTGTACCCTAGGCAAATTAGTAATCTTTTTACAAATGCCAGATGTTTTAGTAGAATGTCCTTGCTCTCTGCTTGAATAAGGCAGTCGTCCAAGTAAGGATATATTTGAATTCCTTTTTGTCTGCAAAATGCAATTACTGGTGCCAGGCATTTTGTGAATACCCTGGGTGCAGTAGATAAGCCAAAGGGCAGTGCAGAGAATTGGTAATGCATTGAGCCAGCTATGAATCTGAGGTATCTTCTGCAAGATTGTCTGATTGGGACATGCAGGTATGCCTCTTTGAGGTCCAAAGTAACTAGCCAAACCTTCTTGCCCAGCATGGGTAGAAGTTGCTACAGTGTCAACATTTTGAATTTTGGAATATCCAGGAAAGTATTTAGAATTGACAGGTCCAGTAATGGTCTCCAGGCATTGTCCTTTCTGGGTACCAAGAAAAGTCTTGAGTAAAATCCTTGTCCCTGTTCTTGCTGTGGTACTTTTTGAATAGCTCTCATGTCCATGAGAGCAGACATTTATTTTTGTGCCTCTGCCCATTGATTTTGTGGCAGGTCTGGCATATTTTTTGACCTTGGTAGGGTGTGAAAGTGGAACCTGTAACCCTGAGAAACAATATTCAGTACCCATTTGTCCTGGGTGATCATGTGCCAATTTTGAGAGAAAAGTGCTAGTTTTCCCCCTAAGGGTGCTGCCAAAAGGTAAGTGCTTGGCATTTGTAGAGGGAAGTCATTGGGACTGTTTCCTATAAGGTTGTGATTTGTCTTCTCCACCTTTGGGGGCTGAAGCACCCTATTGTTTAGGTATGTATGAGCCTTGGGGCTGAGATCTGCCTCTTGGGCATCTGTATCTGCCTCTTTGTGGCCTGTCTGACACTGGAAAGGACCAATTTTTGGAAGGCCAGTTCCTGCTAAATCTAGGTGGCTGAACCTGTAAGAAATCCTTTACTGTCTGCACTGATTTTGCTTTACCCTCCATTTTCTTTAACACCTCTTCTGCCTTAACACCAAACAAAGTATCATGCTATAATGGAGCATCCAATAATTGCATCCTTAATTTATTCATCCTTAATTTATCCAGTCCTGCCCCCCGGCTGCTGTGCTCACCTGGCTCCAGCATCCGCACCTAATACTTGGGCTCCTGCCTTCCCTGCCATAATCTCTTGAAAGTACCCACCCGGACACCCTGGCTAAGAACCAGCAATCGGACAATTCAAACCTAACCTGAAAGGCCTTACCGCTCCCTGAATACCATTCTCTGAAAAGGATTTCCTTAATATAAAAGTATGTGTACTGCTCTAACACTTGGTAGTAGCTAACTTGATTTTAACTAGGTCACAGTACGCTTCCCTGCCAGGACAGCCAGCAGCCACAACTCCCCCCTCTTTGCTGCTTGATTATCCTACTCTACCTTCTATAATTATACCCCCTTCCTGACCGATGATAGCTCCAGCCTTCCCATTACCTGGTATCTCTCCTTGGGACCTCTACTGCATTATGACTGGCCACTAGGTGGCGCTCATCTTCCTTCTTACTGTCCTCACTTCTTTATCTACACTCTCCTACCTCCACTTTACAGCCCCCTGACATCTTTCCTCTACTCTCTCCACTGTCCCAGGACTACCCACTACTCTTTGCTTTTGAAACTCCCTTTCTCTACCCTTTTTCTTTTTTTTTCAGCCCCCTAACTTCTGTCTCTGTCCTTTATCTACACACCTCTTCATTTCTTAGTAGTCTTTTTTCACCCTACACATCTCAGCAAAAACTTACCTTGTCTATCTCTCTTACTGACTGTTTTCATCTCTCTCTCCTCCCTAGCCCCTCTAAGAAACAAACGAATCAAAGCCAATTCTGCTCCCTGGCTCACCAAAGAAAATACACAAATTATGCGTCATAGACACAAATCTTGGAAGCTTTACCAGAAAAGTAAACTGTCCTCTGCCTTGCTCCAATGTACACAACTCTGCAACCAAGTAAAAAAAACTTATTACCAAGGACAAAAAAAAAACTACTGTAATAAACTTCAGTCCAACAACAACAAGAACCCTAAACAATTCTGGAAATCAGTCAACTCCCTTCTCCATCCTGGATCTAGGAATAACCCCTGCCCTAATCCTAGTTTAGCTGACAGTGAACTGAGCTCCCATTTCAACACCTTCTTTACTGAATCCATAGCTAAGCTAACCAAAACATTCTCAAATAAGAATCCACCTAACTCCCTCCACGCAACACCCACCAACCCAAATAACAATCCCCTAAATTTCCATCTCAAACCTGTATCCACCATTTTTATAAAAAAGCTTTTATCCAAACTAAAGCCTTGCTCTAATGCTCCAGACAACATACCCTCCTCCTTCCTCAAATGTGCAGCTGAAGGTACTGCTCTCCCAATCAGTATCCTGATTAATAGATCCTTAAATGAATCGTATGTGCCCAAACTCTGGTGTTCAGCCTACATTCTTCCTCTACACAAAGGAGGCAAAAACGCCTACTTCTAACTTCTGCCCCAATGCCCTCCTCTCGCCAATATCTAAAATTCTAGAAAAATGTGTCCACCACCAACTTTTGCCTTACCTAATTCAGAATCACCTTCTAACACCCACCCAGCACGGCTTCCGTCCTGGCCACAGTACCATAACTACCCTACTATCCTTCCTAGAAACTGTCAATCAAGCTCAAGACTCTGGACTCATTGTATCCACAGTACTGCTAGATCTTTCTAAACCCTTCGACACCATCTCCCATACACACCTTCTCCTTCATCTCGCCATCTCTCCTCTAATACTCTATCCTGGTTCTCCAGCTACCTATCTGACAGATCTCAAGCTGTCAAATGGAAGAACTTCTCCTCTTCCTTCTTGCCTACACCTACTGGCGTTCCTCAGGGATCCATCCTCGGACCCATGCTTTTCAACATCTTTATAAATAACCTTCACACCGTCATCCCTGACACTACAGTCATCCAATACGCTGATGACTCTACCTTGGTCTGTGCCGCCCCCAAGATTCCTGAACTACTGACTAAAACTCAAATAGCGTTTTCCACTACAGAGAACTGGATGCACCAAAACCACCTTTCCCTCAACTCCAATATATCTAAAATACTAATTTTCCTCCCCTCCAAGGTTTCCTCCTTTGACAAAAACACTTTCAATGTTTTAAGCCAATCGACCACTGCTATAGAAGTAGTCCCCTCTGCAAAACTCCTTGGCATTACCATAGACGAACACCTCAAAATCGATCTTCACATACAACAAAACAAAGAAAACCCACCAAAAGCTAGGTATGCTATATAGGAACAATTCCTTTCCAACTCCTCTAGGCATACCCTGGCTATCACCTACCTCCTACCTGCTCTTCTATATGGAGCCCCTCTCCTAACCAATCTGACCGCTTCCAACACCTCTAAACTTGAAACTTGCTATAAGATCTCCAAATTTGCCACTAAATCCAAAACATCAACTCACCACTGCCTCTGCCTTCAATCTCTGAAATGGTTAGAACTCCCTAACCACCTAGACTATCTCCAACTAACCAACGTTCACAAATTAATATTCTCCCCTGATAAATGCCCAGCCTTAAAGAACATTCTTCCCCCTTACATCCCAAACATCTCTCTGAGATCTGAACACCAAAACCTAATCTCCATTCACAAACCCAAACGTCCTGCCGGCCAGCATCTACTCTCCTTCTCTCTAGGTAAAAAATGGAACTCTCTCCCTCCTTCACTTAGGACTATACCTAACACTGAAGCCTTCAAAAACCAACTCTTCCTACACCTATCTTCCAAATGGAAATGCTCCTGCTTTCACCCTACATAACTCTTCCACTAAGCTCTCCATGCTCCTGCTCTACTATACTCTCAAGCTTAATCTAATTTCTCTAAAGAACCTGAAATAGCAGACTTTAAATAAACTCCAAGCTTGTAAATATTGTAAACTTCTAAAGAGCAAAAAAAAATATGTTCTGCTTTTTTAAACTGTCTCATGATGTATATTACACTTGCAGTTTGTTGAATGTATAAATCTTACTCTTTTATTTCATCTCTAACATTATGTAACTTTTTTTTTTTGTATTTTGTAACCTTTATTGTACTGTATTGCACATGGAGCTTTTCTCCCCGGGACTCCACTGAAAATGGGCACTTCTTGGCCCAGTGTACTTCCCCGGTAATCAAACTGAAAATAAAAATAAATAAAAAATAAATAATTTTGCTTTAACATGATCTGGTAAACTTTGTCCTTTTAACCAAGCATGCCTTCGAATGACAGAACCTGTAACTGCGGCTCTGCAAGAAGCCTCTAATGAATCAAAACCACATTGCAGAGTATGCTTTCCCACTTGTTCAGCTGCATGTAATAAATCCTGCATTTCCTTATTGTCAGAACATTCTGAGCTTGTAAGCATTTTCTGTTTTAGCAAAGACATTACGTATTGTTGATATTTAAGCATGTGAAACTAGCAGTTTAAAGCCCTTACAGCTAAGGTAGCAGAAGTGTAAACTTTTTCCCCCCCTCTATCCAGTGCTCTAGAATCCCTATCTGAGGGAACAGAGTTTTTTTGCAGTGGAAGCCTTGACCCCTTTGGGACCCTGAGAAACTGTTTCTGGGTCAGCAGCAGGGTTTTTATAAAGAAATTTATGCGAGTCTGGGACCCTGTAGTACCTATCTGGCTTGACTGGTGCAGGGGGTAAAGAATCGGGAGACCAACTGGATTCAGAAAAAAACATCATCAACAATAACTAGTACAGGGGGGATAGCAAGGGGCCTGTGTTGAGGCAGTAAAAGAAAGTCTCTGAGCCTTTTCTTGGATTCTGAATAATCCTGGCTCTCCCAATGGAAATGCTCCCTCATGGTGTGCAAGGTTTCCCCAAAAGAGTAATCCTCAGGAGGAGAGGCTGAAGGGATAGATTCTTCAGCATCAGATTCCTCATAGGGAGGAAGACAATATCCCTGTTCTGAAGAAGAATCAGAGGAAATAGAAACCTGGTCAGAGGAGTCATAGTTAGTGTCTTGCCTAGGCCTTTTATCAGGAGGGGGATGGGAACCCCTGATCAAAGTAATTAGGTCCTCGGCCATTTTAAGCATCTGTTTCTTTGGCATGGATGACTGTCCAGGAGAATGCTGTACTTGTTTCTTTGTCTTTAATGGTGTTTTAGACTTTGCCTTGGCTGCTGAAGTGAACTTGATAGTAAGCTGTGTACATCTGAAAACACCCTCAGAAGCTGATGCCTGCTCAGCGGCACCGGACCCATCTGAGGGAATAGTTTCCGTATGCCCAATACCTTGAGTTTCCGGAGGCCTAGTTGTCTCCGCGTAGGAGTCGCAGGCGGCCTGTGGCTCTCAGGTAGCGGGTGTCAAGGGCTGCGAAAGTGCCTCACTGAGAACCGGCGACTGGCCTAGAAGAGGCTTCGTCGTTGGTTTTGGACCTCAGATGCCTGTCCTTTTCTTTGCGTTTTTTATGAATTCCGGTCGTCGGTTGTTCCGACGGCATTATGTAGTTAAACCTTCGGCCAAAGTAATGTAAAGCAAAATCAAACAGACGCTTAATAGTGTGTTGGTTGAATCTAGCACAAAACCGACAACTAGCAACGTCTTGGTCAGGGCCTAGGCAAGGAATACAGTAGAAGTGAAAATCCTTATGAGGTATTTGCTTCCCACAAGAAATACAATTGTTAACTTTTACTGACATCGGTCTGGAGCAAGAAAAAGTTTCCCCAATGGGGTACTTAGCTTTATGGAAGACTTCGGTTCTGAAATTCAATTTCGAAAATCTCAGGAGTCGGCTGACCGGCACTTGCAAACCGATTTTGCTTCGGGCACCGGGTGGCAAGAAAGACTGAAGAAAATGGCGTCGGCTGCATCTTATATACCCCTGGCGCACTGACGTCAGGGAAGAGGCGACATCAACAGACGCCGGACCAGGACTTTGGAATTCAGGCCGACTGCGGGTAGCCTGCCAGCAGGATAACCCAAGTGTAATGACTGCAACAGTGAAACACGATGATCATCAACTTTTTCAAAAGTTTATTATGAATTGAGCAAAATTCACCCAGTCAACTGCAGGGTCACAAAAACAGGGAAAAATGATAATACAGTTCTGTACACAGGCATCCTTATAACTTCCTGATGTTGCTCAATTTTTTCTCAAGTTCATTTTATCTTGTGCATGCTTATGCTGCATCAGCTCTTAATAGAATTTTATTAACTTTCATTGTGCCTTGACTGATGAAAAAGGTCCACTGTTTCAAGTAATGACTTTCAATGTATTTACTACAGGGTTGTTTAACAGTGGTGTACAGAGCTATTAGAAGTGGAAAGATCTATGCCCCACTAACGTTGGGGTCTGGGGTTCAATCACAACTTCGGGTCACTTCTGCATGAAGTCTGCATATTTCCTCTATGTCTGGGTGGATTTTCTCCAGATGTAATAGCAATACAAAACAGAAGGATTCAGCAGATTGTAGCAATAGAGACACACAAAACAGGCGGGTTTCGGCTATAAAATTTACTTAGCCTTCAAAAGTGCAGTGCATCACCTCCTCCAGATATGCCATTTCTTCCCACCCTCAAAAACATGTCGACTGACTGGCTACACTAAATTGTCCACATATTCGAAAGTTGTAAAAAATCTTGCCATTGTAACTAGGGTAATACCTCAAAAGGGTCTACAGACCAGTCCATGTATACAGCTAAAAAATAAAAGGTTATGTATTCACCATAATGTTCCATGTTTGCTGTCCATCTCGCCTTCATTCTTCACTGGCTGAGTTCAGAACCCATCAGTTCCAACTTGGCCTATGCAAAAGCTTGAGGACTTCAACCAGCTTGTGGCTGTAACCCCCTATCACATCACGCTCGGGGAAGATTACTCAGATCTTGTTTGCAGATATTAGTTGTACTTGTCAAAAAACTATTTACATGCCTAAACAGACTAGTAAAGAGTCAGAGAACATTATTTTCCAATTAATACCGCTCTGTCTTTCAGGAGCGAAAGGCTATACGTGAGAATGAAGGCAAGATGGACAGCAAACATCAAACATTATGGTGAGTACATAACTTCTTTAGGTTATGTTGTCCTATCTCGCCTTCATTCTTCACTGGTTGGGACAGTGTCCCTAGCACCATCTTTCTTGGGTGGCTCAAGAGAAACAACTCCTCAGAACAGTGGACCCAAAAGAGGCCTTGTTCCTGGAGGCCAAATCTACTTTGTAATGAGTGATAAAGATATGAGGCTTAGCCCATGCTGCTGCTGCACAAATAGAATCCATAGCTGGCCTAGCCTGAAAGACAAATGAGGTTGCTATCGCCCTTGTAGAGTGACCTTTTATCTTTCCAGCAAGTTGTTTGTTTCGAGATTTATAAGTGAAAGTAATACAACCTGTGAGCCATTTTGAAAGTGTGACCTTTGATATGGGGGCACCTTTCTTTTTGTCTCAAAATGATACAAACAACTGGTCCAATCTCCTGAAATCTTTTGTTCTAAGTAAAAATGCAACTGTCTATGCACATCTAGCTGGTGTAATTTATACTCTGCCCTGTTGCCATAGTTGGGGAAAAAAACTGGCAAGTCAATGGACTGATTCAAATTAGATTCTGAACACACTTGAGGTAGGAAGAACGGGTTTGTTCTCAGAGAAACTCTCTCTTTGTGGAAAACCATATAAGGGGGACGTATTGACAATGCTTGAAGTTCTGATACCAGTCTAGCATAGGTTCATAGGTTCACAGGTTCATACTAGGCTATCTGCCCAAGGGCATTTATAAGCCTAGCCAGAGTTTTGTGGCTTTCGCCACCCCTTTAGTATGGAGGATACTATGCCCATTATTTTGCTGTGCCTCTGTCAAGCAGTGACACTGAGATAATCCCTGGGGTATATCTGCGATCTCCCATCCATTGGTCAAGATTTCTCTTGAACAAAGCCAGCGAGGTGCTCTGCCTCACATGTACCGGGATTTTGTTCAACAGCATAGGGAGTCTCTGAGTGATGAAAATGTCCCTCCAGCATGTCCTATTAATAAAGAACAAGCCAAATATAAAGACAGAGAGGTAACCAAAGCTGCTCAATAATCCATTCATAAAGTGCCTGTAACTGCAACTGGGATATTCTCCAAGAACCAAGCTTAGATTTAAAAACAAAAGAATTTATTTGATAAAATTGTTGTCGGTAAGCACTTTCACATTTGCTTCCTCAGGCCGTTAACATTCAAAAAATCAGTCTGCTCCTTTTATAGTAGTCATGTGTTTCATCTTATAGAGCTTTAAAGTGATACAAACCAGGTTATTGAAAGCATCATTAAAAAAGTTTCATTAAAAAAGTTCAGTGCCTTAACACTTCTATGCTAAACAAAATAAATTCACATCTATTAAGAATTTACAAAGTACACATCATTCAATGCTTACTAAGAACTGATATATAATGCTTGTTGCTAAAAAAGACATATCTTAATAATAGTAACTGCAGCCATTAGAAAAGGCATCAGCTGTTGTATAAAGCTCAAAAAATGAAAATTTCTCAATCAGTATGTGCTATATATGCATTAAACTGTGTTAAACTGTGTATACCATTTATGTAAAGAACTATCAAAAACATTGTAAGTATGCTAATCATACAAAACAATATTCACAAAACTGATAGAAGTCACTAATCGTTAAAATCACAAGTTGAGAAGTCACTAATTAAAAAATGCATGCATTTATAACAGATATCTTTAAAAACATTTCCTAAGGCATTTTCAAAAGCCTATCATCATATATTTACACTAAAAAACTATCTAAACATAGAATTACAAGTTGTTAATATTGTAAATAAGCTTATTTAAGGTCTGGCTCTTAACACTGGTCGAATAGAAGCTCGTTCATTAAGGCCACTGCCTTTGTCTGCTCTAAGCGGATCATCCAGTTAACTTCTACTCTCTCAGTAGTATTACGAATATTCCCTCGTCTTAATATTGGCAGGACACTATCTATAGCCATGAAAATAAAGCTGTGTTGGTTACCATACTGACCTACATGCTTAGCCAGTGCATTATTATTATGTCCAATCCTAATAGCATATAAGTGTTCTCTAATCCTAGTTTTAAATGCCCTATTAGTCTTACCAACATAGAAAGCTTGGCATTCTTGGCATCTAGCCAGGTATACCAAGTTAGCTGTATTACATGTGGCATCAACTCTAAAGGTAAATGTCTGGCCAGTATCTGGGTGCTCAAATGTATTAAACTTCACATATATACTTGCAATATTGACATTGTTTACAAGGATGGGTTCCCATCAAAGCCATTTTGTCTCGCCCATCATGGCGATGACAGAGTAACATCTTAAAATTGTTCCTATTTTTATACTGAAACTTAGGGGTAATGCCCACTGACCCAATCTCCTGATTGCTGGTAAGAATCGGCCAGTGCTTATGGATAATGTTGATAATGTACTTTCTATCATTAGTGTAGTACATTTGTATTTTTATTTGCTCATTGTCTACTTGTCCAATTATAGGCTCATGTATATGATCAGAGAAGTAGGGTGCCGCTCTATTTGTTCTTAATCTATGTATGTCTTCTATAGTTCTTTCGACTTCATGTGATTTGTAACCCCTTTGAGCAAGTCTCAATTTAAATGTATCTAGTTCATTCAGATAACCCTCTTGTGTGGCATTAAGCCTAGAAATTCTCATACCCTGGCCTTTAATAATATTCTGAAACATATAACGTGGGTGCATACTTGTCCTATGTAGGAGGGCATTCCTATAGCATTTCTTCCTATACACACCAGTATTCACTTTTTCTCCTAGCACCCTCTCCACATAAACATCCAAGATGTCTATACGATGTGAAGAGTACTGATGTGTAAATTTCAAATAGGGGGTCAACCCATTGACCAAGGTCATGTATCTATCAAGTTCAACTTGATTACCTTGCCAAACAAGAAACACATCGTCCACAAAACGATAAAAGCATACGTGGGAGGCATGTAAACCACAAGGAAACAATACATCCTCTTCCCACATAGCTAAAAACATGTTGGCGTAGCTGTTGGCACATGAAGTGCCCATAGCCACGCCATCACGCTGGATATATGCATCTGTTCCATATATAAACACATTGTTCTCTAAAATGACTTCCATAAACATAGAAATCAAGTCAATATGTTTTTCTGAATATTCACTGTGTAGCATCAAATACTTTTTTATGGCCTCTACCCCCTCTCTATTAGGTATGATGGTAAATAACGATTGGACATCCATAGTGACAAAATACATATTCTGAGACATATTAGTATTCTTAAAGAACTTATATAATTCTACTAAAAATTGTTTGGTATCCCTGAGAATGTACTCGTTTCGTTCAACAACAGGTCTTAAATATTTCTCTACATATAAAGAGAAAGGCTCAGTGCTCCAACCGCCTCCTGAAACAATGGGCCTCATGGGGGGGGTTTGTGCCATGTTTATGTATTTTGGGGATGCCATGTATACTTGGTATCATAGGGTACTCCACAAATAAATATTTTGCCAATTCCTGGTCAATGCACTGACTAACTTCCAAATCATGAACTATATATATCATTTTATAAATGGTACTCTGAAGCTGTTGTTCAGATATAGTCTTATAGTACCTATCATCTGCTAACATGTCCAACATGTTATTATGATAATGTAAAAAATCCATCACCACCAAAGGGCCTCCTTTATCTGCTGGTCTAAAAATTACGTTTTTATCTGCTCTAAGCCTATTTAATGCCTGCTTCTGTTGGAAAGTCAAGTTATATGACCTATGTGAACTATGTGTTCGAGTAGCAAATAACTGATAGACTTCATCTTCTACAACCTTATAGAAGGCCTCTAACAGGGGGTGATTTTGGGGTACATATTCACTCAATCTTCTCAATGATGGTTGCACACAATTAACATTATTACCAAACTGGTATCTAAGCATTACATTTCTACTAAACAGTTTCAAGTCTGTGAGTACATCAGTAATTCTACTATTTACACTAGCAATAAATGTTAAACCTTTACTTAATAGTTCAAGTTCATATGGATCCAAAGGTCGATGCGAAATATTCCATACTAGGTCAGTGTTCATTTGTTCCACATTTTCTTGAGTGTCTGTCCTTGTGTCCTTTCCCTGGACAGTTTGCGTTTCTGCCTTCCCCGACTGGCAGACCGGTCTCGTCTGTCCCCCCTCCCCAAAGATATGGGAAGGGGAAACTGGGGAAAAATTTTTTCTTGTGGTAATTGTGAAGAACCCAGAGCAATGTTCTTAGTGGTCTTAGAGCGTACTACAGGACCCTCTGTTGGCTGTATGCTCACACTACCTCCATCTATATGTACTTCAGCTGTAACCAGACTTTTATGTGAGTGTGGTCCTGTAACACTGGAGGACCCTGGGTGAAGATTAGTAGATGTAACAGAGGCTTGTAAGCATGATGATTGTTCTGGTACAGTGTTAAATTGTATATGGCTCTCTTTATTTGGTAGGGGCGTGCTGTTATTTGAAGTCATAGTGTTAGTCGGATTGTGCTGGACTCTAGGCCAAGTAAACACATGAGATGTGCGATAATCTCGTACATCCCTATCTATTTTGTCCTTCTTTTGATGTATAAGTCGTCTTTCATAGACCATGATGCCATGGCGTGGCTATGGGCACTTCATGTGCCAACAGCTACGCCAACATGTTTTTAGCTATGTGGGAAGAGGATGTATTGTTTCCTTGTGGTTTACATGCCTCCCACGTATGCTTTTATCGTCATTTTGTGGACGATGTGTTTCTTGTTTGGCAAGGTAATCAAGTTGAACTTGATAGATACATGACCTTGGTCAATGGGTTGACCCCCTATTTGAAATTTACACATCAGTACTCTTCACATCGTATAGACTTCTTGGATGTTTATGTGGAGAGGGTGCTAGGAGAAAAAGTGAATACTGGTGTGTATAGGAAGAAATGCTATAGGAATGCCCTCCTACATAGGACAAGTATGCACCCACGTTATATGTTTCAGAATATTATTAAAGGCCAGGGTATGAGAATTTCTAGGCTTAATGCCACACAAGAGGGTTATCTGAATGAACTAGATACATTTAAATTGAGACTTGCTCAAAGGGGTTACAAATCACATGAAGTCGAAAGAACTATAGAAGACATACATAGATTAAGATCAAATAGAGCGGCACCCTACTTCTCTGATCATATACATGAGCCTATAATTGGACAAGTAGACAATGAGCAAATAAAAATACAAATGTACTACACTAATGATAGAAAGGACATTATCGACATTATCCATAAGCACTGGCCGATTCTTACCAGCAATCAGGAGATTGGGTCATTAGTGGGCATTACCCCTAAGTTTCAGTATAAAAATAGGAACAATCTTAAGATGTTACTCGGTCATCACCATGATGGGCAAGACAAAATGGCTTTGATGGGAACCCATCCTTGCAAACAATGTCAATATTGCAAGTATATATGTGAAGCGAATACATTTGAGCACCCAGATACTGGCCAGACATTTACCTTTAGAGTTGATGCCACATGTAATACAGCTAACTTGGTATACCTGGCTAGATGCCAAGAATGCCAAGCTTTCTATGTTGGCAAGACTAATAGGGCATTTAAAACTAGGATTAGAGAACACTTATATGCTATTAGGATTGGACATAATAATAATGCACTGGCTAAGCATGTAGGTCAGTATGGTAACCAACACAGCTTTATTTTCATGGCTATAGATAATGTCCTGCCAATATTAAGACGAGGGAATATTCGTAATACTACTGAGAGAGTAGAAGTTAACTGGATGATCCGGCTTAGAGCAGACAAAGGCAGTGGCCTTAATGAACGAGCTTCTATTCGACCAGTGTTAAGAGCCAGGCGCTTAAATAAGCGCTATTTACAATATTAACAACTTGTAATTCTATGTTTAGATAGTTTTTTAGTGTAAATATATAATGATAGGCTTTTGAAAATGCCTTAGGAAATGTTTTTAAAGATATCTGTTATAAATGCATGCATTTTTTAATTAGTGACTTCTCATCTTGTGATTTTAACGATTAGTGACTTCTATCAGTTTTGTGAATATTGTTTTGCATGATTAGCATACTTACAATGTTTTTGATAGTTCTTTACATAAATGGTATACACAGTTTAACACAGTTTAATGCATATATAGCAAATACTGATTGAGAAATTTTCATTTTTTGAGCTTTATACAACAGCTGATGCCTTTTCTAATGGCTGCAGTTACTATTAAGACACGTCTTTTTTAGCAACAAGCATTATATATCAGTTCTTAGTAAGCATTGAATGATGTGTACTTTGTAAATTCTTAATAGATGTGAATTTATTTTGTTTAGCATAGAAGTGTTAAGACACTGAACTTTTTTAATGAAACTTTTTTAATGATGCTTTCAATAACCTGGTTTGTATCACTTTAAAGCTCTATAAGATGAAACACATGACTACTATAAAAGGAGCAGACTGATTTTTTGAATGTTAACGGTCTGAGGAAGCAAATGTGAAAGCGCTTACCGACAATTTTATCAAATAAATTATTTTGTTTTTAAATCTAAGCTTGGTTCTTGGAGAATATCCCAGTTGCAGTTACAGGCACTTTATGAATGGATTATTGAGCAGCTTTGGTTACCTCTCTGTCTTTATATTTGGCTTGTTCTTTATTGTTTGGTTTCTGAACAGAGGGGGATTTACACCGTTGGATAAGAACTTTTGGTTATTATTCAATGTCCTATTAATAACCGTGTCAAGGTTTAAGTCTCCCGCCCCTGTAGTTCTGAGGGATCTAGATTTTTTGAGGTGAAGCATGTTCATCAATTCTGGGTTGGACATGGCCTTGTATGTCAGGCACAGGTCACCTCTGAGCAGACGGTAAGCGACTGAGTAGAGCTGAAGTTCCTTCAGTCGGGCAGCATAGGACATATTTTTGAGACCCTTTATCCTTTTGGTGAGGAACTTTGGGGCCTTTCCAGTTGCTGCAGGTGTCGTGTCAGATACATTCCGAATGGGGCATTGTACTCAATCATTGGCCTGATGAGTGATGAGTACAGGGGGACGATGACTTCCCTTGATCTAGATGTGAATCCCTTCATGATCAGGTGGGCAAAGTAGAAGGTCTTCCTAACTACTTTGGCAACGTGAGTATCAAATGAAAGGTTACTGTCAACCTGGGTACCCAGATCCCTGATAACTTCTTCTGTGCTTAGTGGGTTGCCGCCTATATGGTAGCTAGGGGTAACCTTGTTTTTCCCGAAGGGTATGACTATGCATTTTTTGGCGTTTAACTTTAGTCCATGGTTCTGGCACCAGTTTTCCGTTTCTATAAGACCCTTCTGAAGGATATCTGTGTCAGATGTGTTCTCGACTATGGCGCCCAGTTTGCAGTCATCTGCAAATTTTGTCAGCCATAATCCTCCTGTGTTTGCTTGTACTTCTGAAAAGTAGATGCCGAACAGGAGAGGGCCCAGGACTGAGCCCTGTGGGACACCACTTGTGACAGGCTCTGAGTCTGACATGGCGCCAGCAACTCTGACCCTGTGGGTTCTGTCACTTAGCCAATTTGCAACCCATCTTGTGACGTACGGGTTTACATTTAAGCTGATGAGTTTTTCAATGATACCTGAGTGGAGTATTGTGTCGAAAGCCTTTGCCAGGTCGTGGTAGGCTGTGTGGACTGCCTTTCCCTCATCAATGGCCTTGGTGACTGTTTCGAAAAAGTCCACCAGGTTTAAAAGGCATGATCTGCCCTTGACAAAGCCAAACTGGGTCGGATCCAAAGTCTGCAAGTCTCCTATGTCTTTATTTATGAGTTCCATTATGATCCTCTCCATAGCTTTGCAGATCAAGCTTGTCAAGCTGATGGGACGGTAATTTCCCGGGTCGGTGGAGGCACCTCCTTTGTGAAGTGGGACCACAGTTGCCGTACGCCACTCCTTAGGCATGTATCCTGAGGTGAGGCTAAGATTAAACAGCTGCCCTAACTGCGGGTTTAATTCCTCATTGAGTTTGTGGAGCACACATCCGGGGACACCATCTGGTCCCATGGATGCTGTGTTTTTTGCCTTGGAGAGAGCAGTTCTCACCTGAGCGTTAGAGATGTTTGGGGGGCTATAATTCTCTGGTATAGATATCTCACCTTTTGGGGGGGGGAGAAGTTTGCACTGAACCTGTCAGCCAGTATGTTGGCAATGTCTGTAGGTTGAAGTAATTTTTACATCATTTTGAACTAATTCTGAGCATATCTGGGAGTTTCCTCCCAGGTTTCTAACATAGCTAAAGAAGGCCTTATGATTGTCCTTTGAGTCCTTAGCGACTTTTCTCTCAAAATTTGCCTTGGATGATTTTATAAGAGATCTTAGCTTTTTACTTATAATGATCAAGGGTGTTTTCCCTTTTAAGGATTTTGCTCTATCTTGTAGTAGCTTCCTCCTTTTGTTGTAAAGCTTGTTTATGGCTGGGGTCCACCAAACTGGACACTTGCCTTTGGTACAAAGAGTCTTTGTTTTGTTTGGGATTGCCTGATCCATGCAGTCCTGTAGGTGCCGGTAGAAGGCATTTGTAAGTGATTCAGCGGCTTGAGTAATGGTTTCCGCAGTCTCGGGGGCCTTAAAAGAGACCACACTAGCCTTTAGAAGTGTGAAGTCAGCTTTTGAGAAGTTCTTCACTGTGGTCTTTTTTATCTCAGGTGGGGGCGGGATGTGGACTTCCAGTGAGATTAGTTTATGGTCTGATCTCACCAGTGAAGGGTATACTTCCGGTGTTGAACATTGTGACCCCAATGTTTGTGATGATGAGATCTAGTACGTTATCTCCTCTTGTGGGGATGGTGACTAGTTGTTCCATGGCATTTGAGTTTATGAACTCTAGGAACCTTTGGGCTAGAGTGTTGCGGCTTGAGTAGTGATCCCAGTCTATATTCGGGTAGTTGAAATCACCTAGTATGATGGTGTTTGGAGATACATTTATCCCCTCCAGTGTTTTCAGGAAAGCTATGTGAGGTTCCTGAGATTGAGAGGGTGGCCTGTAACATGCTACAAATTGCAGAGCAGTCTTGCCTATGGTTAACTGCACCTGGATGGTCTCCAATGCATCGTGCGTTGCCACCAACCTTGAGGTGTGGGTGTTCTTGATGAATATAGACACCCCCCTCCTTTCTTGGTGTTGTCCGGATTTTGGGGCCGGAACGCATGATATGAGGTAAAGCCTGATAGTGCTGGGGTGCTCTCGGGAGCCTTGAACCAGGTCTCAGTCACAGCACAGACATCGATGTTCTCCATACTGAGAAGGGCCTCGAGTGCGTGCATCTTGAGGTTTAGACTTCTGGCATTGAGCAGCATTACCCTTAGTTTTTTTTCCTTTTTTGTGTTCTAGGGTGGTAGGTTTAGATTTTGAGCCTTGCCTAAAAAAGGCACTATGGGGGTGGCAAGAGCCTTTGCCAATATCCGGAAGCCCAGGGGTGACAGGTGCAAGCCATCCCTTGCGAAGCAGCATGGCTTGTTCAGCATGTCATCCCAGGCAGACAGACATTGGATCCCCTTTGAATGACACCAGAGTTTAAGCCAATTATTAAAGCTGATCATCTTGTCTCTGTATTGTGGCATCATTCTTGGTGAAGGTAGGATACTGCTCAAGGTCAGGGTCATACCTACCTGGGCTACATAATCAGAGAGCTCCTCTATGTCTCTTTTCATGTAGTCCAAGGAGGTACGTCTCAGGTCGTTCATACCAGCGTGGACAATGACAGAGTCATACTTGTACCTGCTGTTGAGAGACCCGAGTGCTTGCGTTATGTGGCGGATTCTAGCGCCCTACAGGCAGCTTACAGTGACCTTTTCCTTGTTCAATCTGGTGAGCGGGACGTCAGTGTGTCTGACTATGGAGTCACCAATGACGAGTGTGTCTGGCATTGTGTTTGGCCTTAAGGGCTGTGACTGTTTGGCACACTGACTATGTGGTCTATGTGTTGCATGTGTTGTGTCCTGAGGTGGCAGTTGTTTGGGTGTCTGCTTTGGTGGCCTCTGCTGTTTTGGTAGATTTTTGATCAGAGCCTCCAAATATGTCTTTGTGTATTTATGTGTATGATTTGAAGTTGTGATAGTACTATGTGAGACTGGGTTTGTGGTTTGTGGTGTGTGTGGTTACCTTCTCCTACTGTCTGGTCTTACCAGTCCTATGTTGAGAGAGCTCAGCCTCCAGTTTGGCTATATAGTTGCATCTCTCGCATGTATTTGTGTTTTGTGGGAGAAGGAGAGGGTTGTCCGTGTACATGAGACAATTGTAACATTGCCTCAATATTCCCAGATTCACCAGCTGAGCAGGAGAGGACACTAGCAACTGATCCCTCGACATGCTAGAAGGAATAGACAAGGACTTTAAAAGACTCCGGGGGATGTGGGTGATCGAATGGGGTTTTTTGGCTGGTGGGGTACTATGTATAATAAAAGTGCTATATCAAGTAAAAAAGTACTTTAGGAGCAGTGCTAGGCTTTACAGATAGAGAATATTCTACTTAGGAATCAAGTAGAGCTGAGCTTTTTAGATATAGAATACGCTGGTTAGATCAGCAGTACAGTTCAGGGAAGGCTGTTTTAAGGGAAAATTTGACGAGTGGACTTTAGGTAGCCCGAATAGTTTAACCTTGATTAACCGCCGATGCTCTTGTGTGCTCCTGTGGCAACTCCGCGCTAAAGCACGCTTTATAGCAGGGGGCTGGAAAAAACAGGAAATGACCCAAAATGGCCAATGAATTACCAGTTTCTGTCTCTAACCACTCCTCTGAGGACAAACAGGCAGCTCAGTACTCCCCACTCTCACTGGTGAGTAAAGAAACTTCCCTCTGACCACACAAGAAAATGGAGGAACACAGGAACCAAATACAAAGCCCAGGGATCAGCAAAATCTGATCACTGGAACAACTAGCTAGGAAAGTTAGGAAAGCAGAAGTATTTTTTTGTTTTTTTTAGTTTTTACACACACAGACAGAAAATACAGTAAATGCTTGGTTTTTCGACTAAATGCTATCAAAGGCTAGTACACTTGAGTGTATTAGCCTGTTGGTTAACTTATAAGCAAAACTTAAGCTATGAAGTGCAGTCAACAATTTAAGCTCAGAAAAACAGAGAAAACAAGTAATATAACAATAATATATGCACAAACAGTGGTCGAAATGCACAAAAGGTCGAAAAAAGCAATAAAAATGCTTAAAAAATACTTAGAATCAGATGTGAAGGCTACCAGAAAGGCTTTCATGAGAAGAACTTTAGGTCACATGATGATGCAAGTTCAAAGGGGAAAAGAATCAGATTGGATAAAACAAAGTTTAGGTCCCATGGCACTGGGGATTCTTTGACTGGAGGCCTGAGTAAGTAGGTACCCTTCAGAAATGCTTTGTAAAGCCTGTGGGACATGATCCGTAGTCCCATTTCTCCGATATGATAGTTAGATATGGCTGCTAGTTGAACTCTAATAGTAGCCGCAGCTGCACCCTCATTAAAAAACTTTGCCAGAAAGTCTAATACACAAGTTATAGGGGCAGTGAAAGGATCAATGTGGTTGTTGAAGGCCCAACAGGAAAATCTTTTCATTTGCTTGAATATAATTTCCTGTTTGAAGCCTTATGAGACTAAATCAAAATATGTTTCACAGCAGGGGAAATGTCAGGAAGCCTGGCTATGTGTGGAACTGTTGCAGCCAAGATGTCAACTTGAGATGAAGCGTCCACGAAGAATGAGTCAGGTCGTCTGGAAATGAGTCCAGAATCCACAACTCCTCCTGGAGATGGGGCCAAAGAAAGGGGAACGAAATTTGACAAGGCCAGTACAGAGCGATAAGTATCAAATTCCTTCCTAACAAACTGACTTTCTGAAGGACTTTGGGAATAAAGGGAAATGGGGGAAATTCATAAAGGAGACCCAGGGGCCAATCATGTAAGAGTGCGTAACTTTGTGACCCCCCCCCCCCAATCAGGGCAAAATAGTTGCTGCACTTGGCATTCATGAACATGGCGAAGAGATTGCAGCAAGGCTGGCCCTATTTCTGGAAGATCTTTTCCACTACTTCTAGCTTTAGGGACCACTCATGAGGCATTAAAATAGCTCTGCTGAGTTTGTTTGCTATAATGCTGGATCTGACTGGGATGTGCGTTGCTATCAGAAAGCACTGGGAAGACATTGCCCACTGTCATACTCTTAGTGCCTCTCGACAGAGGGAGTAAGACTTGGTTCCCCCTTGTTTATGTACCATACAACTGACCTGTCTTGTCTGTACTGCAATCACTCCCGGTGGAAGTGTGTCTTGGATTGCTTGCAACAGCAGAAGCACTGCTCTCATCTCTAGGACGTAGATATGCAAGCGAGTCTCATGATCTTGCCAAGTGCCCTGGACTGTCTGACAGATAATGTCTCCCCCCCCCCCATCTGGGAAGAGTCTGTGGTCACTGTGGCTATTGATTGTGGAAAAAAAAAACTCTCAGCCTTGGGTCACCTGAGCAGAATGAAGCCACCAGTGAGGGTCTCTCTTGCAGGCTTCTGTAATAATAATAATCTGGTGAGACATGAGTAGTTCCTGCATGGGCCACTGAATGAACAGTAGCCACTGCAAAATTCTCAAGTGCAGATGTGTTAATGGTATCAAGGTTATTGCTGCTGCCATGGTACCCAAAACTTTCAGAACCACTTTTTCTTGCACTTTTCTTTTGGTCAGATACTTTTTCACTTGGTGGTGTAGGGTTCAAACTCTTTCAGGGGGAAGCCTTGCCAGCATTCTTTTTGTATCCAAGTCTGCCCCTATAAAGATGATATACTGTGATGGCAAGGCAGATTTTTCGAAATTTATTGTGATCCCTAGATGGGAGCAAAGGTGAATTGTGGTGTCTCTTGCTCTTGTGAGTAAATGCTTGGACGGAAACACCCAGAATCCTAGACACTTCAAGTGAGCTGTAACCACTGTCATGCATTTGGTGAACACTCCGGGGGCTGTAGTGAGACCAAAGGGCAGAGCTCGAAACTGGTAGCGACTGGGTCCCAGCCGAAAGTGCAAATGCCTCCTGGATCACCTGTCCATTTATAGTTCCTTCTATACCTTACCCCTGTTGTACCTGTATATTATCTTTCCTTTCATTACCTACACTTGCTTGCTCCCTTCCTCCCTAATCTCCTTACCTTCTCCTTATAACCACTTCTAATTTTACCACTTTTTAATAATGAGTCACAACCTTGCCACTCTACCTATCTTATTACCTTGATCAGCCTAAACATTCACAAACACTTACATCTTCCTTTTATACTACTCTACAAGATGGTGACATTCACCCCAACCCAGGCCCCATTTACCCTCCTCTCAAGCATCGGGCATCTAAAATAAAGCATAAAACAACACAAGCAACTACCCTACACACCTCCTAGACCCTCCTAGTTTTTTTTTCATTCTCTCTCTCTCTCTGCTAAACTAACCAACCCACTAAAGATAAAGATATTATACCACAAGTTATTATTATAATAGGGCTTTTGACCGTACTAAACGGAAAGGTGGTGGAGTAGCAATACTGTTTAAAAAATACTATCAATACTAACAATCCCACCTCTCACATTAACCTAAATGGTTTCATTCAAACCATTACCTCTACAACTAGGCTTAATATATCAAGTATGAAACAAACTATTTATTAGAATGAAATCAAAAAAGCCCCTTGGCTCTCAAATGAAACTAAAAAAACAGTTTTGGTCCTCAATCAATAAACTCCTTTCACCAGGAACACTAAAAAACTCCCTCCCCTAAATGCTGACCAAAACACCCTCTCCAAACTGCAAACACTTCTAATTCATTCTTTACTGAAACAATTCAAACTCTAGCTAGACAACTAAACAATAATAACTTCTATCCTTCAAATAATCTAGTAAACTCTTCTTACAATTTCACTCTACAACCTATTCCTACCTCTTTCATCTATAAACTTATTCACAAACTAAAACCTTGTTCCCCCTCTGTGACAAACTCCCTTCTTTTTTTTCAAAAAGCAGCCAAAAGAATAGCTTACCCAATCACTATACTTATAAACAGGACCATCGAAGGAACCATCCCTGACATCTGAATAAATATTCTTGAATCACTCTCATTTGACAGCCTTGCCATCAAATGGTTTACATCATACCTCAGTAACAGACAACAAGCCATTCTGCCACCATCATTTGCTCAGCATCCTCCTCTCCAGATCTCAGATCATTAACTCAAAAACTTCTCCTTACCACCACACGCACCCCTCCACTAAACTTCACCATCTATTTGACCAACATATAAACAATACTATCAAATCAGTTAACAGAAAAATAGGGTCTTTATTCACACCCATCTTATATCTACTTATCTTCACCAACCTCAAGAACTAACCTTAACAAACTAGCAACCTGTACAACAACATTGCCGGCCAGCACTAGTAAAACCCTTTTAGAACCCATCACTGCCTTAATCTGAAACACTTAGGCTGGCTGGAACTACAAAACTATCTCACTATCTCACAGCTCACAAAAGCCCCAAAACTACTGTACCAACCTAATAACACTCCTATTCTATCACAACTTATAACCTTATAATAATCTCACCTCTCCTCTTCGTCCTCTGTAAACTTATGACCAAACCCATAAAGGCCCATAACGTAGCTGGTGACTCCTTTTCACAAACACTGTTGGTAAAGACTTAACTTCAATCTCATCTCTACCTCTCTTCAATAAACAAATCAAACTGTACTTCCATAACCACTGGCTTTGTTCTCACCCCATCCACTCTGTACCTTTAACCCTTCTGTTTGCTTAATATTTAGCTGCTACCCTACTTCTTCACCCCATTGTACATCCTTTTATGTGCTAGGTAAAATTATTGTGAATCTGATCTAACTTATGTATGATCTCTAACTGTTTGAGTTCCAGAACATATGTTGATTTTATTAACAAGTTGATGTTTATTTCTATTTTATTGTAAGTTTTTATTAACAAGTCTGTTCTTTTATGTTTTGTGTGGAGCTTTTCTCCCCGGGCCTCTACTGAAAATGGACATATATCCAGCTAGACTAGCCCGGTCAACAAATGTAAAATAAATAAATAAATAAATAAATGGTAGTACGCATCCTGGAGATCTATTGAGAACATCCAATCATCTTTTCCCAAAAAGGGGAGTATTGACTGCAGTATCACCATCCAGAACTTTGATTTTTTTTTATGGACTTGTTCAGTCTGCTGAGATCCAAAACTGGCTTCCAGTCCCCTGTCTTTTTTAGAACTAAAAAGAACCTTGAGTAAGTTCCGGATCCAATTTGATCTGCGGTGACAGTTTGGATGACTCTTGTCTAGCAACTTTTGTACTTCTAGAGTTACGTGATCCCTTTGATTGGGTGGAACATCAAGGACTGATTTTGTTTTTAAGGGGGGAAAAGAAAAGGGAATGCGATAATCTCTGGATATGATCATTTGTACCCAATTTGTCTTTTATTTCTAGCCAGGCGCTTGGGTACAAAGATAAATGACCCCGACTGCCTCCAGAGATGGACAGATGGGCCTCCTCTATGGAGTGCTAGAAGGGTTTACCAAGGAAAGAGTCCATCACTCTGGTTCTGCGGACCCCCTCTGCCATGTGGTCGGCGTCTTCCATTGCCTCTGCCCCTGGGTGAAGAATCGCCATGTGTATCCGGGAAAGCTTTCTAGGATTTTCGAAACCACACCCCCCCCCTTCTGACCTTTGGGATAATGTCTGGTAGGTAGGGAGAAACAGACTCCAACGGCAGAGAGAGTCTTTCCTTCCTGTTCACAGCTGGTTAGTGTCTCTAACTTATGGCACAGACAAGGATGAGCCGTCAAAAGGGGCGTTAATAAAGGAAGACGAAGGGTTCCGCAAAATCACATAAGTGCGTCTAGGAATGTCTCCTTAAGGAAATTCCTGTACCTACTGCTCTACTTGCTCCATCAGCTGTGTAAGATATGAGCCTCGTGGAGAAGTTTACCACAGAATTTCAAGTGGAGAGCTGGGAGGAGACATTATCCAAAACTCCCGCAGCTACAGAACCTTGGGTGGCATCTCCTAGCTCCTTCAGGAGATCCCTCTGAAGCATAGTGAAATGGGTCAAGTAGTTCAGTGACTTGAGAGCAAAAGACGCTGAAGAGAACATGCACTTTCCATACCGGTCCATCGTGCAAGACTCCTTGTTTGTCGGATAGACAGACGAGGACATCTCTGAAAGCTTCTTCTTGGTGGCTGCCGCCACCACCATAGCAACAGGAACACCCTTGCTGAGGAACTCCTTATCCGAAGGTGCAGAGATGAACTTATTTAGCCTCCTAGGAACAGGTTCCACCGAGTCTGGGGATCCCCATGCCTTCCGACTGACTATATTCATGAGCAGGTCGAACGGCGGAGACACACAAGAGGTGGAAGGGCGAGAACCAAAAGCCTCCTGGTATACAGACTCATCCTCCGAAGGGGTGAGGGCTTTCAGACACCTCTTTTCTTAAGCATTTCAAGGATGTCTGAAAAGGAGACATCTTTAGAGGGTGACCACTTGGAACCTTCTGACTCATCGAGGTCTGTATTTGAAATGGACTCCTCCAGGGAGACTAAATGCTTCCTCTTGCATAATCTCTTCTGAGTAACCTCTTTGGAGAGGTAATCCGGAGAGGTTTCTGAAGAGAGGGCTTCACACCCAGTGGGGCATCCTGAGGCTTTGGGTCTCCACATCTGTGTGGATGCGATGGTACTGAGACAGACACTGGCACTTTAGAGGGAAGAGCACCTGAATCTGAGAGTGGAGCTGTCTCTGGTGACAGCACTCTCATCATTTTGAAAGCTCCCCGGCCCTGATCAGTGGAAACCTCCTGCTCCAAAGAACGTGAAGGCCTCCCCAAAACTAAGGCAGAAGGTGGTGGGCTCCGAGACCAATGCAGGAGCACAGCTCACCAGCACAGAGGCCCAGAGAGGCAAGTTCGGATCGGACAGCTGCCTGAACCGACTCTCCTCCCTGGACCTGATTGGACAACATCGGCTCCTAGACCCCTTAAATTCAGATGGAACCAAGCAAGTCGGAGCGGTAGTTGGGCCCAAAGATCCCAGTGCAGGTCTTGGCACTGACTGCTCCACTACAATCGTATCCAGGCACTCCAGCACCAAAGTCCCAGATCGGGTCGGAGGAGGAATCGATGAAGAGGAGGTAGTCTTCTCTGGCTCCGAATCCCTCTGGTTTGGAGTGGACAGTATCTTGGCCAGTGCCAGTATCTGTAGAAGTCTTCTCACTACACGATCCACATCTTTGTCGGGGAGGCTCTTGGAGGACCAAGAGGAAAGGATAGCAGACCTCACTGGCTGCAATAAGGGAGATCTAAGAGTCAGGAAAACCGGCTCCAACACAGGGGACCAGCTCTGAACTGAAAACTCTGTCAGCCCCGAAATCACAACAGGAGCCAAGGAGGAATGTTTTTCAGGCCCAAAAGCCTTTGGGTCAGAGGATGACTCTTTTGCAATCTTTTGTTGGTCCCAAAAAAGGAACAGAGGGGGCTGTTCTCTTGCCCGCCTTCTCATACCTGGAAGACAGGGATTTTGGAGACTTGGACATATTCGGAGTCTCTTCTATAACCTCTGTAAACGAAGTCTTTAGTAATCTTCTTAAAATAAGTTTATTTTTTTCTCTCCATCAAAACCCTAGAAATGAAGGCATGAAAAAAGGCACATGACTCCTGAAGGTGAACTGCACCTGAACAATAAACTAGTGTGGCCATCTGTTAAGGACATTTTCTGGCTACACTTCTCACATTTGTTAAAACCAGAAGGTTTTGAATCTCTTGAATCCTTAGACATATTGTAAGAATGGTACTACCAACAACAATGAAAAAACGACATGAAACCGTAAATATGTAAATATATATATATATATTTTTTTTTTTATTTCATTTCTTTTTTAACACAGCACACCAAAACCAAACAAAAAAAAAATGAGGCAGTTCTCTAACTTAAACTAACTTGCCTCTAGAAAGGGGAAAAACGAACAAGGGAAGAAACACCCTCTAAGATAAACAGGCCAAAGGAAGCCCTCTAACTTAAATGCATTATCTCGGGGAACAAGACAAAACAAACGAGTTATGACAGAAAGCTTCTAGTATCTTTTTTCCAAGCTCTCTAACTTACACGAGCTTGGATAATTAGAAGGATAGTGGGGGACAGGGGGAAAAAAGAGCCTAGAGGTAGATACGACTGCCACAGTAAAACAGGCAACAATAAGGCGAACTATCACAAAATAGCAAAAAACTAACCCCGAGTAAAGCTAACAACTCAGATTCTAACACCGATAAGATAACAATTCTCTACTAAATACAATTAGAAAAGATTTTAATTTTCACTTAGCCAGAGCCTGACTGGAAGCACCCGATCTTGTTTAGTGGTAAACGAGATCTGGGTAATCTTCCCTGAGCATGATGGGATAGGGATTACAGCCACGAGCCGGTGCAAGTCTTTGAGCTTTTGTATAGGCAGAGTCGGAACAAATGATTGGTTCTGATCCCAACCAGTGAAGAATGAAGGCGAGATAGGACAACATAACATCTATAGTTTATAATCAGCAACTCTTTAGAGCCTGGGTTGTGTTCCATTAGCTTTAAGTAGGCAACAGATAGCTAAAATGTGGATTTCTTCTATCAAAGATATTTTCACCTTCCCTAATTGTGTTATTTAAAGCAGACCTAAGGGTGTCTTGCAAAGCAAGCATTTCACTGCACAGAGTCTAAAGACTGAACAGTTGTAAGTAACATTGTTCAACTGCTTCTAGCTATGTTTGCACTCCAATATAACCTTACTGTTTGATGAATGAAAAATGAGGGTGAATGCACTAAGTGTAACTGGTTTTAGTCAGTAGCCGTCTAAGCAGGAGTAGCTACATTCCACTGGGTTTTACTTTTATCATCCACCACACACAGCCAGTGAATGCTGCTCAGACAAGGAAGCAATAGTTTAACTAATCAACATAATAAATGCTTCTTCAAGTACTGGGTGAAGCATAAATATCCTGACACAGCAAAGTAAACTAGTCCTACATCATTGATGTCTGTATTCAAGAACTGTTCACAAAATAGGCCATCCCATTTTCAGCAAATGTCATGCCTTAATACAGTCCTACTGAAAAGTGCACTAACAGAAGAATGCTTGAACAACTTGCCAGCTCCTAGTTCAAAATGGTTCTTGAACAGAGGTGAATGAGCTGTTTTTAAGTGGCCTTCACAACTTTCACAATAAATCTTTTCACTTAATACCTTGTCCTTTTTGTTGACATGTATAAAATATAAATAGACTCCTTGACTACATGATGTATAAAGGAGTAATATTCCATTTTGAAAAAGAACAATATAGACTGTCATTATCTGCACTTATTAGCTAGATGATTCAGGAAATGCCTGAATACTGATGCTTAGAATGTTATCAATAAATTGTGCTAATACAACTAAACCACAAAAGATCTTAAAATGCAAAAACGTATCTAGGGCCGACTTCCAAGATGGCTATACACCGAGTAACAGCTTAATCTCAACTCTCCCAGTGTGAAAAACTCAGGAGAGAAAGAGAGAAAGTAAACTTGTATTTTTCGGTAAATTTCAGTAACTGGCTAGTAAGCGCACTGCCTGAATGCCAGCAAAAAAGAAAATTCAGAGAACCTGAAAGAAAATATATCAGAAAAGATGAGGAAAAAACATTGACTGGGAAGAATTTTGTAGCTGTTCAGCAAAAAGCAGTGTAAGACATCACTTCCAGTAACTTAGAGGAAAAAATAAGTCAAATGTACTCAGAGCTGACTAAAATAAATGAAACACTTATGGAGCATAGTAACTCAAATAACAAAAGGCTAGAAAAATGGAAGAAGCTTTAAACACATTCAAATGAGGTAATAAAACTGCAAAAATCAGGGGTCAAAATGAAGAAAAGGCTGGGTGAATATAACACTGCTCAAGATGACAAGTTTCAAAATTAAAAGAATTAGAGGACAGAGCATGTAGGGAAATTAAAACTTACGTACTTACCATAAATTGGCATCTGTGTTGTCCAATTTCATTCTTCCTCATTTTTGGATCCAATCTCGAATCTGATTCAACCGCTTCTCAAGACTTACGATCTGAGCCTTGAGCTCCTCCCTCAACCATAATGCTGCACTTCTCCTCTAACCCCTCAGATAGAGTTTGCTGCCCTATTTACAGCAGTCTACAATAGTTATCAACAGAAAAAATATATACCATAATCTGGAACTCAAACCAGGAACCAATGGGTTCCTACACCCTGTAGATCGCTCTCAACTGTTTAGGTTGGGAGAAGGACAGGCAGGATGTGAGGAATGAAACTGGACAACACAGATACCAAGTTATATTAAGCACTTAACTTCTAAATCTGATGCCCATTTCCTTCTTCCTCACTCTTGGGTCAGAGTCCCCAGCTACGTAAATCCTGGGTGGCTGTCATGGAAGGATATGCCTGAGCATCGTAGATCCAAATGATGCTCTGTACCTAGATACAGCATCCAATTTGTAATGAGAAAGAAATGTATGAGCCTTGGACCAAGTTGCCGCTGCACAAATTTCAATAGAGGTTTTAGCTGAAAAGGCAGATGAGGTGGACATTGAACTGGTAGAATGAGATTTTGGGGTACGAGGAAGCTGCATACCATTCAAGGAATAGAGAGTAGAAATACAATCAGTAATCCACTTTGCTAGAAGTGATTATGGACACTGTCTGGCCTAGTCGACCAGGTGAAAAAGAAATGAATTGTTCAGAGCTTCTATGCTGACTCATCCTATATAAGCAGAAACGCAACTGTCTATCTACAATCAAGTAAATGTCGCATATATTCGTCCTCGTTTGAGTGACTGGGAAAAAAGGAATGGCAAGTGAATAGATTGGTTAATATCTGTCTCTATAGCAACTTTAGGCATAAAGGCAGGATTCGTTCTTAAGGAACCCCTGTCTTTGAAAAACACACTGTAAGATGTTTTGGATGATAAAGCTTGTAACTCAGACACTTCTTGCTGAAGGGATGGCAACTAGGAAAATAATTTTCCAAGACAGAAATTTCATCTTACAGGAACTCACAGGCTCAAACAGTTTCTCAGTAAGGCCTTGAAGCACAATGATAAGATCCCAAGGTGGAGACAGATCTTTTATTGGAAGCCCAAGTGGAAAAAATCCTCTTAAAAAGGCTCTACATAACCTGGATGTTGAAAGAGAAGAAGTACTGTCCTTCCATATGTGAAAATTTGCAACTGCTGACAGTTGCAACTTTATGGTGGAAAAATTAGTTCCACCTTGATAAAGTGAACTTGGGAGCAGGAGTATCCAAAACAGAAGCTGAAAAAGGATCAATATTCTGTTTCAATGCCCAAATTGAAAATTTCTTCCATTTGCTACTATAAAATCTTTTTTTGTGGAAGGCTTTTGGGAAGCAAGTATAATTTCTCAAACAGGGGAAGCCAGAAGCCAGCCTGGACTTTCGCAGAAGTGGAGAAACCAAGCTGTTAACCTTAGGGATCTGAGGTTGGGACTTTGATGCCCTGATGGATGAGAAATCAGATCCTGCCTGGGATCCAGTATCCATGAAGGATAAATACTGTGAGACCACAGGAAGGGAAATCATACCTGACAAGGCGAGAAGGGGGCAATGAGCATCAAAGTGCTCTTCTACCCACTGGCTTTCTGTAGGACTTTGTAGATCAGAGGAATAGGAGGATAAGCATACAGGAGACATGGGGACCCATGTGGACTACAGCATCCCTGGGGGACTCCCAGAATGGGGGGGGATCAGAGCAAAGTACTTGCTACATTTGTTCAGGGGAGAGGCAAAGAGACCACAGCAGGGCTGACCTCATTGGCTGAATATCCGGCTTGCTACTGATTGATACAGGGACCACTCATGTGGACTCAAGACATTTCTACTCAGTCTGTCAGAATATTAGCCGCTCCAGGAATGTGCATAGCAATGAGAAAGCAGTTTGAAGAGCTCTCCCATTCCCACATCCTCATGGCCTCCCTGCACAAAGGATTTGACGAGGTTCTTCCCGGTTTGTTGACATACCACACTACTGACATGCCTCTTTTAAATGCAATCCTTCCCAGAGGGAGCCAGTCATGAAAAGTTCATCTCCAGGATGTTTATGTGCAATTTGGCCTTTATTGTGGCCCACGTACCTTGGACCAGTCTTCCTTGATAATGCCCCCCCCCCATCCCAACAGGGAAGCAACCTTGGTCATTGTGGCTATCAGGGGGTAGGGGGGAAGAGGCCTGCCAAGACATAAGTTATTTGAAAGCATCCATCACTGGAGGTGACCCTTGCAGACTGGAGTTAATTTGATGGGGGCAGATAGTGGATGGTACAGAATGGACCACTGAACCGCTAAAATCCATTGCAGCACTCCAAGAACCTTACCAGTGGTACTAGGAGAATGGCAGCGGACATGGATCCTATGACTCAAAACTAGTTGACCAGATGGATTTGGCATACCCAGTAAGTCGGACTTGTTGCGTCAAGGATATTATCTGCTGTGGGGACAAGGCAGCTATTTGCATGGCTGTGTTTATTTGTGTTCCTATGAACTCTATGTCCTGTACTGGGGACATCTTTGACTATCTCCCTTAGTGCTAATACTTCACAATAACAGTACTCATTTTAAATAAGAGCAAAGAAAAATCAAAGTGTGTACTGTTATTGTGAAGTATTAGCACTGAAGAAGGGTGGTTTGCCCGAAAGCTTTGCTTGTTGTAATAAAATCTTTTGACGTTGGATTTGTTATTTTATATTAGTGTTCTGAGACTCCAGTCACCACTGTATCAACTTCTTATTCGACATCTTTGACTTTACCAAGTTTACCGTAATTCACAGACAATTGAAAATTTGTAACATGTATTGAGTAGCCCAAAGAAGTTGATGCCTTGTGGGTGCCATCGTCAGCAGCCAATCTTTTAATTATGGAAACACCTAGAATCTTTGCAGGTGAGTTGCTATTTCTGCCATGCATTTGAACACCGGGGGGGGGGGGTGAGTCCAAACGGCAGTATTCTGAATTGGTAATGATTGGCTCCTAGCCATTACAGCAAGTTTCTCCTGGAGTGCCTGTCTATTTTGATACGATAGTACGCGTCCTGGAGATCTATAGAGCACATCCAGTTGCCTTTGTGTAGTAGTGACAGTAAGGACTGAACCGTTACCATGTGGAACTTCGACTTTTCAACAAAAGTTCAGATTGCTTAGATCCAGGATCGGTCGCAGGTCTCCTGTCTTCTTGGGCACCAAAAAAAAGTGTGAGTAGGTTCCACGTACTTCAGTCTGGACCCTCTGGATGACTTTTTAGAAGTTTCCGAACCTCTAGAATGTCTCTCTCGGAGTGGGTGGAACATTGGGGTGAGTCCTCGGAATGGGTGGAACATTGGGGTGAGTCCTCCTGGGGCTTGGAGGTGGAAGGGAAAAGGGAATATCATAACCTCTGGAAAAAATGCTTGGCATTCAGGTGTTCTGTTAAATTTGTTCAGGCATCTGCATGCAAGGATAATCTGATCCCAACTGCCTACAGAGTAGGAGAGTTGGGCAATACTTCAGGAACACTGGTATGGCCTGTCAAAAGAAAGGTTCTCTGGAGCCCTGGTTCTGCAGACCCCCTCTGCCTCTAGGATGGCTCCTGCCATTAAATCCTCTACCTCTAGTAGAGGACTCTTCCTGAGACTCCAGCAAAGTGCCCTGGGACTTTTGGAACCACATCATCTTCCCACTCTGTTGGTTCCTTGAAAAGGTCCATGGGGAGAAAAAACATTGATCCCTATGGCAGAATACAGTCTTTCCCTCTTGCTCAATGTGGGCAAGAGTTCTCAACTGACTGTCCAAACAAAGAAACATTAAAAAGGGCATTGATAAAGGACACCTTAAAGGGTTTCACAAAGCCTCATCCAGGCTCGTCTCCCAAGGGCTATACCTGTGCCGGCTGCTCAAGAGGTTCCCTCTGCAGCATGACGGATTAGCCTCATCAAAGAATTAGAAATAGTTGTGGACAAATGGGGAGATACCTTTTTGAGTTCCTCCTTCGACAAGGACTCAACCAGACAGTTGGCAAGTTCCTTAACCAGATCCCTCTGGAAATGCATGAAATGTGACCAATAATTTAATGGTCTCAACGAAAAAGTAGCTGAGGCATACACACGTTTCCTGTGCCTGTCCAAAGCCTAAAACTCCTTGTTTGGGGGGAGGACAGTGGAGCTCTGCTAGCTCCTCCTTGGTGGCTGCTGACACCATAATGGCATCAACAGGAGCAACTTTACTCCAGTACATGTGATCACGATGCGGGCTGAGGTACTTGCCTGCATGCTTTGGTATGGGCTCCACAGTCTCTGGCTCTTTCCACGCCTGGCAGGCAACTAAATCAATAAGGTCATTCTCTGGCGGGGTCACCCAAGACATAGATGGGCATGTTCCAAAGGCCACCAGAAACATCAACTCCTAAGAAAAAAAGGGTTGAGAAAACCATCCACGCTTTTGCTTCAGGATTTCCAAAATATCTCTGAAGGAGATGTTGTCAAGTGGAGATCAGGGGGACCCTTCTTCACTGAAGTCAGTGTCTCCTGATAAAGACTCTCAAGGGAAGTCCAAGTGCTTCCTCTTGCATTTTTTCCAATGAATCTCCCCCAGTGGTACGCTCAGGGGAGGAATGTGGGGGCTCCCTGAGGAAGATATGTCTGGAGGCTTTCAGAGGGGCTTGACTACAGAAATAATGAATGAGTGTAAAACACGGATCAAAGGGAGACTGGGTAGGATCTTGGGGGTTAAGGAACCATGTCTCACATCCTGGAGAAAGCCCTGCCACCCGAAAGGCAGACAGACCCAGGAAGCTCCACCCCCCTCCTTCACAGCTGAAGCCACCAAGGGAGAGAAGGAAGAAGCCATTCTGGGCCAGATGCCTTCAGACAGCAACAGATCCAAACCGTCAAGGGCTGAAGCCCCTATGGGAAAAGAGGGATCCAACAAGGTGGCAGCCGAGACCCACCCCGAGGAGGTGGCACTGTCTTGGGTCCAGGACTCGCTCAGCTAATATGGGACACTGCTGGAGTTGAAGACAGACAAATTCATGACTAACGATGGCACTCTCAAAAAAGTTGGATCATGAATTTCTGAAGCTGGCGGTCGGATCAGAAGAAAAGACTGAGATCGAAGTTGGAGCTCTCACGGATCCAGTACGAGTCGGAGACGGCAAAATCCCCAACTGAATCTGAGCTTTGATGAAACTCCACATAATCTTGTCCATGTTTGAATGGGACAGCTGAGGGAATACTGAGGAGGTTGATAAATGAGTGGACTTGACAGGGGAAAGGCTTGCCCGAGCAGTCGGGGATGGAGACTTGCTCCAACAGGCAGTATGGCTCTGGGATTTCTAATCGGAGTGTTTCAGACTAGAGGAGGATCGGCCTAGAGTCGGAGAACTCTGGATTCGGACGACATCCAAAGGATCCAAGGGGGAGCTCAACCCAAAGTCTGAAAATCTGAAAGTACTCAGATCTTTATAGGTGCCAATTCTGTCGGATCAGAAGAATTTCTTGAATCAGATCAAGGACAGATATCGATTGGATCCAATAAACATCTTTTTTCTGGTACAGAAGCCGTAGTCCCCAGGGATGCTGAGAGGGTATGTTTCTTTAACTCTTTGAAAGAAAAAAGTTTTACAGGAGTTTGAGCCCCAGAGGCCAGTAACAGACATCACAAGATCAGTTTCTGCGGTTTTCAAAGGTGCAGGGATTAAAGGTCACGCAAATCTCACAATCTACCTCTAAATGCCCTGGCCCAAGACAATGTACGCACCTCTCATGGACATCCGAAATCTTGTGCCCAGAAGAGGTATAACCCTGTAGGTTTGACGGACATACTAAATATGCTCAGGGTTACCACATATACTCGGTAAACTAAAGTTAAAGTGAACAAGGTCACAAAGTTAATTTCTCAACTATTACTGTACACTAAACAAAAAAAATACTAGGAAAGTGGGTTTTTTTTGTTTTTTTTTTTTTTTTTTACAGATAGAGCTAAGGCAAGGAAAAAGGAGATGACCAATGGTCACTAAAAATAAATGTGCGGGGGGGGGGGGCCACGACAAACAACCCTTAAGCCAGAAAAAACTAGCTAAATAGGAGGGGAGGACAGACAGAAAACTAAACACCAACACTAGTTAAAAGAAGATTTACTGAGAACAAGTTAGAAATGAATAGGCCAAGATACCAAAAAAAAAAAAACCCACTTAGCTCTGCGAGTCACCAGGATCACATCTAAGCTGGAAGGTGGCAAACTATCTGAGCGGTTAGAGAAGTGAAACATTATGGGAGGGGGAGGAGCATGAGGCTCAAATCGCCAGTCTTAAAAAGTGGCTGAATCGGATCCAAAGACCCAAGAGTGAGGAAGAATGAAATGGACATCAGATCCTGAGATTTTCTGCTCTACCAGAGAAGCTGGAAGGAACAGACTGTATTAAAATTTTATGAAAGCAGAAATAAGCAACTGGACTAGTATTCTACAGCAGTTGTTGTTAACTGAAATGGCATATCATGTGCATGCTCCAAATCTGGCCATGAGAAAGCAGTCTAGAGCTTTAATAGTAAAGATGAAATCCTACCAGCAGCAGAAGTTGATTCTGACAAAAGTGTGACAGAAGGATGAAGTATTAAAAGTGGAAGACACTAGTGTGTGGAAAATGATTATTCTCTGCACACCAGGCAGAACAGGAATAAATTTGTTCCATCAATCAGGGAATGTTGAAAAGGCACAAGATTCAAACTGCTGTACCCAGCTATCTTCGGAATTTTTTTTTTCCTGGAGGGACAAAATCATTTTTTTGATGCAAAACATGCCAAGAAGGAAATACAAAAGTTTGTCTAAGAAAAAGTGAGCTATGAAACAGAAAACAGGAGATTATGTTTCTTGTTCTTCTGGTAATAAATACCACAGAGTACCAGTGAAACATTTTCAAATGTTTCAACGGAAAATGCTTGAGAGAGATAAAAAGCACAAGAGCTGACTAGAAAATAGAGAGTACACTGGAAATGAAGCAGAGACTGGATTTGAGCAATGGAGATGAACAGGAATAAAACCAGTAACTAGGAAATTGACAAATGTCGATTACAAAGCATTAATTATATTTGTAAAACATGAAAGAACAAGAAAACCTAGAAATACTGGACGTTTTTGACTTTCTTAAACTTGTAGGCGGACTAAAAATATGCCCTACTTCATGCCATTAATGTTTGCAAGAACACTTGAGAGGGAAAGAGGTGGGAGAGAGCTAACTCTCAAGTAAAACAAAAGTTTGTTCTTAACAGTGGTATTTGTATAGTACATGACAATTTGCATGCTATAAAGTTTTCTCAATTATTTTCAAGTGCAATGGGGATACAAAGTAAACAGGTGCCCTCCTTTTTCCCTACTTTTCTCTTTCTCCATCAGTTTTAAGAAATGCAGGCACTATCTTAAAAAAAGAAATGTCTGGTCAAAACAGCATGATACAAGAAAAATGGATGTGCTTTCTCTCATTCTCGCAAAGGATGGTGACTGGATTAAGGCTTTTGGCTTGATCTATGACACGTTTTAAGACAAAGCAAATAAAGAACGTTGAATATAATAGAGCTTTCCTCTAGTAAATAAATGCTTGCAGAAGCAACTCTATCTGGTCCTCATGTCTCAATGGAGACAATCTGATAAAGAGCAATAAAAACAGGAAAACTTGCTTCTTTCTATGGCCAGAAGATAATGTTTTCCGAAATCATTCAAGCATTTTCCCAATCTGGAACAGCAATACAGATCAAGGCAAAACCAGAGAGCACTTAGAAGCACAAGCTGTACCATGTGTGTCTTAGCATGGATAACCTATATTTTAGGTTAACCCAAGACTGTCAGCGTTGCTGTCATTTTGGGATAACTGTTCAATATTTGAAGATGTACATGGTTTTGTCTGCTAGTATTAAGTTAATTGGTTTTACGGGTGTATTGGGGTTGCATTTTTTGAGGGCTTTCAATAAAACAAAAAGTTTTGTAACCTGTGACATAGGCTCAAATAGATGTGACAAGAAATAACAGTATAAAAGATCAACCTGCCCAACAGCATATGCATGTAACACAAAAACTGGAACTAGAAACTGAAAACAGCTGTTACATATAAAAAGTGGTAACTTTTTAACAATGCCACTTTCTAAATTATCTTTAAATGTTAATGGTCTCAGATACATACAAAAATTTAAGAGTAAAGAACTATATTAAAAGTGCAGAGTGCAAATAGCTATGCTACAGGAGACGCATTTGGAAAGAATTGAACATGTGAATTTGATAAAGAAAGGTTTTTAGGGTGGTTTTTCAGCAGAATACCTGGGACAAAGGAAAACAGGAGTGCTTATATTAACAGAGAGGAGCTAACAACCAAAAGGAAGAAAGCAGTAAGCACCGTGGTAGTCCAATGAACCTCTCCAAGCTGTAACTGTAGATAAATCCTTTACTGAACACGAACAACACAATAAGGTAAATGAAACACTGATAAATCAAGCGCTTTCGCCTGCACAGATGTCAGGCTTTTTCAAGATGAAACAGCAGGGTAACCAAGTTCATTTAAATAGAGGCTTTCAGTGCTGATTGTTTCAATTAAACAATTACATTAATTCAATTAAATTAATTGAATTAAGTTGATTGAAATGCTTTAACCAACACCAAGATGTAAAATATACTTTGTTGAGATGGAAGCATGGTTGTGCACAATACATTTGATTTCAAGCAAACAAATAAAAACATGTTAAAATACAAATGCGTAGATGTTGTCTGACAAGAGCTGTGAATACTATCTTATAATGTTAAATACTATCAGTACATTCTAAAGTCATTGAAAAAAACTTTCTTAGTTTAAATATTCTAAATATTATAAATAACATGGACAAATAAACAATGAAATCAGAGTGATGTGACAACTGTGTTTTTTTTTAGTTTTTTTAAAATGAAACCTTCTAAGAACTGTGCATATAAAAATATACAATTAAAATGAACCTTAAAAAATTCCTTTATGAGAGAGGAGCTCCAATAGTGACAGAAGAAGATAAAAAGATAATGATAGATTTGTAGTACTAAGGGGCTACTGGCAAGGGAGGAAAATTATACTGGCATGGATTTGTATTCCACTTAAAATAGTTATAATGTAGTTTAAGAAAAATCTGGGTGAAATAATACACTTTTAGCAGGGATTATAACTTATATGTGGGGAATGGAATTTGATTTGCAGCAGTGAAGATGTGTCTGGGGAGCCCAGAAGGGAAATATAACAAAGGGTAGAAGTCTGAAGAAATTTATGAAAATATTTGGCATGGAAGACGTGAATTTACGTATTATTGACAAAGACACAAAAACTAAGGCTAGACAGAACTTTCACTTCACAGCAACCTGTACATTTAACTGAAAGTTTGATACACACCCAATAACTATTTCAGATCTCGAGCCAATAATAACTAAAATAATGCAGGGTAATTAAATAAAAATGAGACACTGGCACTTTCCCACTTATCTGTTGAAAAGAGAGGTATTTAAGAAATGTGTAGTGGAAATTATAGAGGAGTTATTGGAGAAGATAGAAATTTCTTCTGAAAACATAGCTAAGGAGTGGGATAAAATTAAAGCAGAGTTTAAAAGTACGGTGGCATAAAAGAAAGATATGGTTAAAAAGTATCAAGAATTTAGAGGGATTGACAATTGTTAAAAGTATTGCAGAATAGGGGGAATCTCACAGGACAAGAGGAGGAGCAACTGCAGAATGCTAAACAGAAAATAAGGGATTACCTCGATGATATGCATGCATTTAGAAAGACTGCTGTTAAACTTTTAGTTATGTACTTACCATAACAATAGATGTATGTGATCCATCTCGCCTACATTCATAACTGATCGGCTCCGACTCGGCCGATACACTAGCACAAAGTCTCTCATTGGCTGGGCCAACCCCCTTATCTCAAGATGCACCACGCCCAAACCCCTAGATTTCGTTTTCCCCACAACAACTCACTCACATGTGCCACTCCGACTGTACAATAGCGTTTCCTCCAGATCCAAAAGGTAGGGGGGAAGGAGGGCGGGTACGTAAGAATGTAGGCGAGATAGATCACATACATCTATCGTTATGGTAAGTACATAACTAAAAGATGTAATGCGATCCTATCTCGCCTACATTCATAACTGATGGGACAGCGTCCCTAGCACCTAGATCCTGGAAAACACTCCTGAGCACTGTGGAACCAAAGGACGCCCGACTTCTAGAGGCCATGTCCAGTTTGTAATGAGAAATAAAAGTATGTGGAGAAGCCCAAGTGGCCGCTGCACATATCTCATCCACCGACAATCTGGCGTGGAATGCCACTGAAGTTGCCATGGCCCTAGTAGAATGCGCTCTAACTGGAAATGGAAGGTCCCTTCCTGTTGATGCATAAATAAATGAAACACAATCCCTAATCCACCTAGCAACAGTGGTCTTAGTTACTGCTTTGCTCCTGTTATCTGCAAAGGCCACAAACAACTGGTCTGATTTCCTCTGCTGCTGTGTCCTATCCAAGTAAAACCTCAGTTGTCTATGCACATCCAACTGATGAAGTCTGTATTCTACCTTGTTGGAAAATTTTGGAAAGAAAACTGGTAGCTCTATAGATTGCTGCAGACAAAGAGCAGAAGAAACCTTCAGAAGAAATTACGGTTTTAGACTTAGAGATACTCTATCCTTGTGAAATATCAGATAAGGGGGCTTAACAGAGAGAGCTTGAAGCTCCAAAACTCTTCTGGCTGACGTAATAGCTACCAAGAAGGCAGTCTTCCAAGATAAGAACTTTTGCTCACAAGTGGCCGCTGGCTCGAAGGGATGAGACGTCAAGGCTCCTAAAAATACATTCAAATCCCATGGCAAAACAGGTTGTGACACCGGGGGGCTAAGCAACCAGGCTCCCTTAAGAAAGGCCTTACACAACTTATGACTCATGAGTGAAGGCTCAAAGGCAACATGATAATTAGAAATCGCTGCCAATTGGACTTTAAGCGTGGAGACAGCGGAACCCTGCCTAGAAAGAGTTGCCAAAAAATCTAATACTGCCGACACCGGGGCTGTCAGAGGGTCAAGGTTGTGCCGCTGGGCCCAAATGGCAAACCTTTTCCATTTATTAGAATGCATCTCCTTAGTGGAAGCTCTGTGAGAAGAAGACAGAATCCGGACCACCTCAGGCGAAAGGATATGCTGTCTGACTAAGGTCGGAAGTGGAGCAGCCAAGCCGTCAGCTTCAGAATTCGCAGTGATGGATGGGCCTGACCTGACTGAAGAGTCAGGAGGTCTGGAACTGGGTCCAGAATCCAAGGATCCTTCACTGCATACTTCCGAAGGAAAGGAAACCAAACTTGGCGGGGCCAGTATGGTGCGATCAAAATCATGCTGCTTCCCAAGCAGATCGCCTTCTGAATCACCTTTGGCAGTAGTGGGACCGGAGGGAAGGCGTAGAGCAGACCGGAGGGCCAATTGTGGACTAGAGCGTCCCTGGTGACTCCCCCTGGGGGGGGGGGGATCAGGGAGAAGAAATTGCTGCACTTCGCGTTCCAGGGGCTGGCGAAAAGGTCGCAACAAGGAAACCCCCACTTGGAGAAGATCCGAGCCGCTACTCGGTCGTTCAGGGACCACTCGTGAGGCATCAGAATAACTCTGCTCAACCTGTCTGCTATCGCATTGGACTTCCCCGGAATGTGCGTTGCCACTAGAAATCTCTGGGAAGCGATCGCCCAGTTCCAAACTCTCACGGCTTCTCTGCAAAGAGGATAAGACCTGGTTCCTCCCTGCTTGTTCAGGTACCATACTACCGCCATATTGTCTGAGAAGATTGCAATGGTACTCTTGGGAAGAGAGCTGGAAGTGCCTGCAACGCTAGAAGCACTGCCTCATTTCTAGAACACTGATATGTAAGTGGGTTTCGTGATCCTGCCATGTGCCTTGAACCGTCCTGTCCAGATAATGCCCACCCCACCCTATCTGGGAGGCGTCCATGGTCACTGTGGCAATGGGGGAGGGCGGGCAGAAGACTCGCCCCTGGTTCAGGTTGGAAGACAGGAGCCACCAACGAAGATCTTGCCGGCAGGTTTCCGTGATGAGAATTGGGTAGGACAAGGGCAGATCTTGGTACGACCACTGGGTCGACAGGAGCCATTGGAGAATTTGCATGTGCAATCTTGCCAGAGGGACCAGAAGAATGGCAGCCGCCATCGACCCCAAAAGCTGAAGGACCATCCTGGCTGGGGCTTTCCTTCGGGGTAGTAAGGCTAGGACTTGGTCCTGTAGTATCTTTATCCTCTCTGTTAGAAGAAATGCTCGCATCTCGACAGAGTCTAGCTCTGCGCCTATAAAGGCAACATGCTGTGATGGCAGCAATACAGACTTTTCCCAGTTGAATGTAATTCCTAATAGATGTCTCAACTCGATGGTAGCACTCACGGCTTGAATAAGAAGATGCCTGGTGGGGGCGGTGAGGAGCCAGTCGTCTAGATACTGAAACACCTCGAATCCCAGACGTCTCAGGTGAGCCGTCACCACTTCCAGACATTTGGTAAACACCGTGGGGGCTGTGGTGAGACCAAAGGGCAGGGCTCGGAACTGGAAGTGACTGGCTCCTAGGCGGAAACGTAAATGTATCCTGGACACCCTGTTTATCTTGATGTGATAATAGGCGTCCTTGAGATCAATGGAGCACATCCATAACTTCTTTTTCCAGCAATGGGAAAATGGATTGCAACGTGACCATCCGGAACTTGGACTTCTTTACGAAGCGGTTTAGGTGGCTGAGGTCCAGAATGGGTCTCAAGTCCCCTGTTCTTTTCGGCACCAAAAATAACTTTGAGTAAGTTCCTAATCCGGTCTGGTCTGCGGGGACTGGCTGGATGACTCCCTTTCCGAGCAGCTTTGTGACCTCTATGGCTGCTTGATCCCGCTGACTGGGTGGCACGTCCGGGATTTTCCTTGACGGTGGAGGGGGACAGATAAAGGGAATGGTGTAACCTCCGGCGATGATACGAACTACCCACTGATCCTGAGTGATGGAACCCCAGGCTCTTGGATGCGTCGAGAATCGACCCCCGACTGGCTCCGGAGACGCACAGTCGTGCAGTCCCTCAGGGACGCTGGAAGGAGGAACCACGAAAGGATTTGCGGTCTCCTGAGTTGCGAGGGCCTCCGCCGCCTCTGGGGACACGTCTTCCAGAATAATCCCCCCCCCCCTCTGCCTCTGGAAGGGGGGGGTCACTCTGTTGGGCAGGGAAAGACTTTTGGGACTTTCTGAACCACATTTTTCCTCCCCTCTGAGCCTTGGGATAAGGTCTCGAGGGAAGCGAAAAATGGGCCCCAACGGCAGACAAAGTCTTACCCTCCTGCTCACATCTAGTGAGTGTGTCTTTCACCTTGGGTCCAAAGAGAGAGGACCCATCGAATGGAACGTCTGTGAAGGAAGACTTGAACTCCTCCGCAAAGTGACACAAGCACATCCAGGCTTGCCTCCCAAGGGCTATGCCCGAACTCGCTGCCCTACCCGCCCCTTCGGCTGCATACGATATGAGCCTCATGGACGAGTTAACAATGGACGAAAGGGTAGACAGCTGGGCGTTGACAGACTGCGTCAATGCCTCAGGCATGTTACCAGACAGGGTATCTCCCAACTCCTTTATAAGATCCCTTTGGAGCCTCGTAAAGTGACAAATAATTCAGCGACCGCAGGGTAAAGGTCGCTGATGTCAGGGTACGCTTCCCGTACCTATCCATGCTCCTGGACTCCTTGTTAGGAGGATGGATAGAAGTAGATGCCTCTGCCACATCTTGCTGGGTGGCAGATGCCACCACCATAGCATCAACCGGAACTCCCTTGGTTAGAAAATCCTTGCCAGGGGGTGCGGATAAAAACTTGTTGGGGTGAGAAGGAACTGGCTCCACAGAATCAGGGTGTTCCTACACCCTTCGACAAATAAGCTCCAGTAACTCATCGAAGGGTGGAGACACCCAGGAGGAGGAGGGTTGGGCTCCGAAGGCCTGGAGGAAGACAGACTCCTCCGCAGAAGGGGTTTTGGATGGCAAGTCGCCCCTCTGTCTCAAGATCTCCAGGATATCGGAGAATGAGACATTGTAAGAGGACGACTTAGGGGACCCCTCCGCATCATCGAGGTCAGTATCCAAGTTGACAGACTCATCTCGGGAGTCTATGCGCTTCCTCTTGCACAATTTTTTCCTGAGGGGCTCTTCAGGCACGAACTCTGAAGGCTCCACAGAAAACAGGGGACCACAACAAGGAGGAATCCTCAGGCCTAGGAGCCGCGCTGTCCGAAGACAGGGGGGCACCATAAGCTCTAGCCGCCGTGTCAAGGGAAAGAGTCGCAGATTCAGGTGAAGTCACTAGAGACTTGGCCAGCGCGCTCCTCATAGCCTCGAAGGCGGGCACATCAGAATCTGAGGAGAGGCCCGTCCCAGAGACCATGACCGGTGTCGGGGTTCCCCTAGCAGAGGCGCCAAGAGGGAGACTTGGGGCTGAAACCAGAAGCCTCGATGAATCCCCCTCGGGCCCGGCTGAGGACACCAGAGAACCAAAACTTCTGGAAGGCACAGAAAGTGTTGGAGCTGAAGACGGTGCCGACAGACTAGCAGTGGGTCTCGGGACCGACTCAAGGACTTCACCCGACTCTACGAACTCCGATGACACCAAGGTTGTCGGAGGAGGAAGAAACTGTTATCAAAGGGGCTGGCTCCGGGACCGACTGGGCCAGAGCCAAAAATAATTGGATAAGACAGGTGACTGGAGGAGCCTCTGGACCACCCTATCTACATCCGAATCTGAAAGCCTGGAGGACCTGGAGGAAATAGAAGGGGGCCGAGAGACTTTTTCTATCGGCTCTGAGACAAGGCTAGGAGGCCGGCTCCAAAAGGATCGGGGCCGAAGCAGACTCGACCAGAACAGAGACCCCTTTCGGCGCCGAAGGTTCAGGAGCTGACGAAACCAACCCCAGAGCAGAAACTCTCCAGCGGCTCCGAGACCAATGGAGCCGACGAAGGAGACCCCAATTTAGATCACCCTCTATCCTGCGGCTCCGAAATCAGTGGAGCCGAGGAAGGGGACAGAGTACCTGATCTCTCATACTGAGACTCCAAAAACAGTGGAGCCGAGGAGGGAGACCCAGCTTTAGATCCTCTATCCTTCGGCTCCGAGACCAGTGGAGCCGAGGAAGGGGACACAGATTTAGCCCTTTTTGCAAGCGGCTCCAACGGACTTGTTGGAGCCGAAGACTTCTTTTGCTTCGATTTCGAAGAGGGAGAAGAAGCCAAAGCTTCCTCAAAGGCTGGTTTGATGAGACCCTTCAGGATGAGCTTATTTTTTCTCTCATGTAGGACATGAGAGGAGAAAGCAATGCAAACACTGCAAGACTCCTGCAAGTGTTTAGCCCCTAAACAATAAACAAAGATGGCATGGCCATCTGTCAACGACATCTTATAATTGCATTTTGAACATTTTTTAAAGCCCGATGGCTTATGTTCCTTTTCTTTGCCAACATACTTACTGTAACACACTCAAAACACACAAGGAGGGAAGGGGGGAAGAGCTCTAACTTAAATGCTCTACAAGAGATAGGGCAAAGGCCCTCTAACTCAAACGGGCCTAGATCGCCAAACAGAAGGGATTACCACAACAATTCAAAAAGACAAACTGTGTCAACCACAACTGAACCATCAACAAGATAGCTATTAAAATAGCTGTTTGAGTATAAATTCTAAAGCTAACTGCCAAAAAGCGACCAAAAGGCCAAAATAGAAGGGTACTTAGCACACAGCCAAGTCGAGACCACGTCGTTACTCTAGGAGCGGCAAACGAGATCTGGGGGTTTGGGCGTGGTGCATCCTGGGATAAGGGGGTGGCCCAGCCAATGAGAGACTTCCTGCTAGTGTATCAGCCGAGTCGGAGCCGATTCTCGGCTCAGAGCCCATCAGTTATGAATGTAGGTGAGATAGGATCGCATTACATCTGTTTTTTTTTTTTTATGATAACTCCAGAGATGGATGAGGCTCAATTACTAACAGGATAGTAGGAGATGAGATAAAAATAGTGATGTAGAACCAAATCCATAGGAAAGTCCTCAGGAATATTTCCAAATATACCTGTGGAGGTTTGGAAGCTAGGAGGGCAAAAACAGATAACGATTTAGAAGGTTTTGTTTAACAGTATTTTAAGAGGAAGAGAAACACCAAAATTGATAACTATGGATCTATGTGGTTTTGTGGAGGGTAGGCAAACACATGACATTAACAGAACACTGATGATCCACAGGGAAGCAGAATGTAAAAATATTACTGTTGCTGGTGGGTTTTGATGCACAGAAAGCATCTGACAGAGTAAGCTGGGAGTTTATGAGCAGGACAACAGAATCATTTGCATTCCCTGATAATCGAATTATAAGGCTGATTAGGAGGATATATGAGGGATTAGAGGCGAAAATTTAAGTGGGTGAGGTCATCTCTGATAACTTCTGTTTGAACAGGTGAACCAGGCAGGGGTGTCCTCCCTCCCCTTTATTTGCATTATATTCAGAACCATTGCCAAAATAAATGAGACTCAGAAATTCAAGGATAAAATTTGTATGGTAGTCATGAAAAGCTGGTTATATTTGCAGATTATTTCATACTTGATAAAACCAGAAAAAAACATTTCAGTGTTATGGAACATTTTGAGGCAGTTTCAGATCTTTTCAGGATATAAAATTAATAAAGCTAAAACAAAGGCGATAGCTGTTAATTATGTACCCACACATGAGTTGTTGATGCAATATCCATATTTATGGGGACATGGTAAAACAGAATAGTTGGGAATATGGATTAAAAGAGATTCTGGTGTGGCAGCTAAGAATATCTGAGAAGAGACTAAAATGAGAATACAAAAACTGAGAAACTGGAAACTCTATATGGGTATGGGGGTCTAAGACACATGCTCGACTAGCATATGTCCGAATTACAAAACATCAAACACATATACACGAAAGCGCTGAACATCAAAAAGCGCTTCCGTTTATGTGTAGTTCAAAAAAATCTACGTTTCTGCAGGGAGGCTTTGCATCACAGCACCCCCACACCCCCCCCACTTTATTCTCACTCCGAGATTGCACTACAGTGGGAAAAGGGAATTTTCCCTTACCCGCACTGTAGTTCGATCTACGAAACAGGCACACATACACAGAAGCGCTTGTCGATGTTAAGCACTTTCGTGTATGTGTGTTCGATGTTTTGTGATTCGGACATATGCTAGTCAAGCATGTGTCCAGATCCCGGGTATGGATAGCAAGATACAAGCAGTTAAAATGTTTTAGTCCATTTAGTTTTATATACAGGTCAAGCATATTTTTATCAACCAAAGGAGAAATTGAGGATAGCAACTAATAGAGCTAAAGTAATGATTAACTGCAGTTCATTACTGCTTAACTGTTTTTGTTGCTATTTACTGCAATTCATTGCTGTTTAACTGTATTTTACTGTATTTTATTGCTGTTTAACTGTATTTTCATACTCGGAGTTCTGTTCTTGTCTAACTGGTTAATCTGTGCTTTTTTTAGGAGTTTTACTGTGTTCTTAATACTAAAATTGAGTAGCATATTCTGGATACAAGTGTGCACTATTTTAACCCTTTGTAAAGTATTCCAGCTACACATTTTCCTTAGTAGTACTTGTGTGAACACCTAGTAGTACTATTCTTAGGCCTTCCACCCTTTACTCTCTTAGCTCTTCTCTGGCCGCTCTCCCTTGGTTTCTGACAAATATGGATGGAGAATTTCCTACATTTTTTCCTGCAATTCTGGCTGATAGGGGCATCCTGAGACAGTCAAGTAACTGCCTCGTGTACCTTCTGCTACTACCACCAAGGAACACAATTTGTGAGAAATGCAACTACATTAAGAACCTATAGTCAATGCTTTCTCCCTCACAAGCCACTATAGGTGACACTGAGAAGGGTGTCAACAAAAACGCCACACCTACACAACACACATCCCCATATGTAGAGGTCCTCAACAAAAACATACCCAAACAAGAGAGACTTCTGAGGCACAAACACATGCAGGCTCCACTGCCCACCACACACAGCTCACAAACCTGTGTCTTACAGCTACTAGGGCCCAAGCATAAACTAAACATATTAGTCGTAGCAGACAACACTGTGAGACACAGACATGTCCCTCACCAGGCTAGATGAGGGGAAAGTCACGGTTAATTGTTTTGTCAGATGCCAGAATCCGCCATATCACCCATGCACTCAAGTCTTTCAACAACAGGCACTGTTATGACCCTGTCATAGTCTATGCTGACGTGAATGACTTGAGACATACCTCCTTGGACTATATGAAGAGAGATATGAACGAGCTTGCTGAATATTTGTCCCAGGCAAGTATGTTTCTAGCCTTAAGCAGCATTCTACTGTCACCCAGAATGAGGCCGCAATACAAACAGAAAATGACTGACTAACAATTGGCTTCGTTTCTGGTGTAATTCCAAGGGGTTCCAGAACCTGACAGCCTGGGTTAGAGATGATTGACAAACTACAATGCTTTGCCAGAAATGGTCTGCATCAGTCTCCCTTGGGCTTCGGGCTCCTGGCAAAGGCTCTTGCCTCCTCCAAAGTGCATTTTTTGGTAATGCTACGATGTTAAAACTACCTACATGAAAATTTCATCAAAACGTAAATTAAAAGTCATGCTGCAAAATGGTAGGAATCTAAACATGAAACTGCACTCATTGCAAGCATTCTTAACCCTGGAAGATGCAGATATTTGTAGTGTCACAGAAACCTGGTTCAAAGCTGCAGAGAGCACCCCAGCCATACCAGGTTACTCATCCTATCATACATTCAGACTACAAACAGTGGGCAGCAAAGCAAAAGGAGGTGAAGTTGCAATATATATATAAAAGACCTCCACACTTCCAGGCTGGTCAAACAGTATGAAGCACAGGAGACACTCCAGGTGCAGTTAACCATTGACAAGACACCTGTTCAAATCATAGTTATCTACAGGCCCTGACTTTGACTCAAGATGCCCACTCCACCTATCTGGACCTCTTTGAATCTATCAATATTTAACCCTTTATCTTGATCCTGGGAGACTAACTGTCCAGCCATTGACTGAAAGTTCTACTCATGCCAAAACACAAATGCCCAGAAATTCCTTGATTTCGTCAATGCAAGTGCCTTGGACCAGTAGCTGGTCGACACCCCCCACTAGAGGTGAAATTATCTTGGACTTGGCATTAACCAACATGAGTAACCACTGCAGCATCCCTACAGTGTTATCCTCCCTGGGAAGATCAGACCACAATGCAGTCACTTTCAAAGTCACCCGACACCCCCCCCCCCAAGCTAGGGTCAAGCAAAAAAAAAAAAAAAAAAAAAAAACTTTTCCAAAGCTGATTACAACCTCCTAAGGGAAGGTATAAACATTGGAACTGGCACACATGTCCAAACCTACACCAAATTACTACATGAGCATTTATATAGCTGCACTGAATCAAGAATACCAAACAGGACAAAATCTTCCTCCTTAAGGAAGAGTAAACCTGTCTGGTGGGCATCAGCAGTAAATAAACTCTAACAAAATTAAACAAATTCCTGTCCAGGACCAAGGAGGAGCAGGTGCCTAATTGGAAGCAATCTCTCCTTAGCATGAACAAGCAAATAAGAGCACTAGTGAAATCCTCCAAAGCGGGGCAGCCACGGTGGTGCAACGGATAGTGTTGTTGCCTCACAGCAAGAGGTTCTCTGGTTCAATCCTCGGTTGGGGTGCCTTCTCTGTGAAGTCTGCATGTCCTCCCTCTGGTTGCGTGGGTTTCCTCCGGGTGCTCCGGTTTCCTCCGACATCCCAAAGACATGCTGTAGGTGGATTGGACACCAAGTTGGCCCTAGGTGTGTGCGCCCCTTCAGTGGAAGGTTGGGCGATGGGCTGGCAACTCAACACCGCAAAACTCCACTGCCAATCATGAGCTGACAGGTGTTCCGCTGTGGCGACCCCTAACCGGGAAAAGCCGAAAGAAGAAGTGAAATCCTCCAAAGCAGAGTCCAAACTGGCCACATCTACTAAAGACGGTCATAAGGCCTTCTTCACATATGTCCGCAGTCTCAAAGGAAGCATTCAGATCTGCTCAGAACTGGTGATCACGAACACCACATACAAAAATGCCATAGATATATCCAACTTCTGTTCCCCCATCAGTAAATCAGGCCATCCCCAGCACCTACCCCTCCTCCCCTTATTTCTAGGGAGCAAGTCATCACTGCCCTCTGAAAAGCAAAAAATATAGCCTCCTATAATATAACATCCCAGGCTGCATCCTACATGAACTCAGGCAGGAACTTGCAGCACCATTAGATACCCTATTCAACCAAAGCATCCCAGCTGAGTGGAGAACTGCCACGGTCATCACCTTGCACAAAGGTGGAGCAACCATCGATCCAGGAAATTATAGACCTATCAGCCTAACTAGCCTGATCTGCAAGGCCATGAAGTTGATTATCATGGACCTCATTAACAAGGACATTGGCAACCTCCAAACACATGATCTCACACAGTTTGGTTTCGTCAAGGGGAGGTCATGCCTGTTAAATTTGGTTGACTTCTCTGAGATAGTTACCAAAGCCATGGACGAGGGAAGACAGTGCACACTGACCTACCTTGACCTGACCAAAGCCTTGGACACTATTCACCACTCGGGTTTAATACATAAACTCAACTAGGCGTCAATCCGTATGTTACCAGATGGGTAACAAACTGACTGACTGTTAGAACCCACCTAGTCAAAATAGGAGAAGCCGACTCAAACAGTTAACCTGTAAAGAGCAGTGTACCCCAGGGATCGGTCGTGGGCCTCTGTTTCAGATATACTTTTCTGAGGTGCAGGCCAAAACCAGTGGGCTACGGTTGACCATGTTTGCAGATAATTGCAAGCTGGGTGCTGTCATCAATTCTCCTAGTGATGTGGACATCTCCAAGTGGGTCTCACTCAAACAAATGACTGGTAGCAGAAACATGGCCTTAAACTGCCAAAAAATGCATCTTCATACCCTTTGGGGAGAGTGATGTCTCCACAAATTATCACATTAGTAACAAGGTCCTAAGCACACATTCAGTAGTGAGGGACTTGGGCACCCAGGTTGATAGCAAACTGACTTTTGACCACCATACTGCCTCCGTTGCATGGAAAGCTTTCTACATGGCCTACCTCATTAGTAAGGGTATCTCATCCAAGGACAAGGTGGTCACAACATCCCTGTATTCTTCCCTTATAAGGCCCATTATTGAGTATAATGCCCCTTTCAGTAAGTACCTCACAAAGCACATGCAGCAGCTGGAGAGAGGTTCCTCAGCACCAGGGCCTCAAACATTTACCCTACACAGATAGGCTAAAGGCCCTGTCCCTCTACTCCGTCTCATACAGACTTCTCAGAGGAGACCTCTGGCATACAAAGCAATCTCAGACCCCGCCTTGATGGGACTTCTGCATATCCTAAAGTCAGGCTGCACTCGAGTAAACCACATATGTGACCTCAATCTGGTCTGTGACATCAAAAGGAATGGTTGGGACAGATTTGCGTCCCAGAGACTCCCTCTCCACATCAAGCAGAGTATCTCATTAACCCTTTTTAAGTGCAACCTGGATAACTGGATGGGGAACAGAAAATGTACCCCATGGGATTCCACTTGTGTTCCAGCTAGACAGGGGCATCGGGTGCTGACTTGCCAGAATATGGGCTAAATTCTTAGCTAGGCTTGTAAGGGCCTCAAGGCCAATAGCCTAGTAAAATTTGCTATGATCCTAAAGAATTTTATCTGGGAGGGAAAGATGTCAAAAGTCAAGTGGGATAAACTGATTCTTCCAATAGAGCAAGGCAGTTTGGGATTACCTGATTTGAACATGTATTTCAGAGCTACACAGTTAAGGCTCCTATACATAGCACAAGCAGAAACCTATAATTCAAAATGGAAAGAGATGATGATGAAGAAATAGGGCGAAGCTCAATAAACAGAGAAAGACTGGGATTTTGGATGCAGATCCTGAAGGAGAATAACTGTACAGAATAGTATATTCATAACGTAGTAGTAAGCATTCAAAGAACTAAGCCAACATGAGAATGGAGAAAGGAGATTCTGCCGATAGGAATGGCTGCAGTTAGGGATACAGACAACAGACATGAGCGGGCTAGAAATTATTGGAGAAAACTGACAAAAGAACCAAGGTACTGGGAGCAAATAATTAAAGAAGAAAATGTAATAGAATAGGAAGAGGCTACGAATTTATTTGGCCTGCAGGCTAGAGATGGATATGAATCACTGATAAGGAAGGCAGAGTATAGGCAAAAAGAAATAGGGGGATCCTAAGTGAAAGACCAGCAGTGGTATAGCTTAGTAGAATCTAGAGCAGAAGCTGCTGTTAAAAAAGGAATAATTAGTAGAGCATACAAAATATTGCATAATAACTATAAGAATTAATCAGTGGAGGCTACAAAGGATTGGCAAGAAAGATTGGATAAGCAATTCACATAGAATCAATGGGAAATATATATATATATATATATATATATATATATATATATATGGGTCTACCTGAGATGGTAGACAAGCCATTTGATCGACTTTCATTTGGTTGACAGGCAGATTAACCCCCCTCCCCAATGTTGTGCGACCCTGGAGTTGATATATATAGTTAGAGGGGTGTGGGGGGCGAAGCCCCCCACATAAAACTGCTTGTTGACCAAATGAACTGTCGACCAAATGAAAGTCGGTCGATCATATGGCCTGTCGACCATGTGATAGGGATCCATATATATATATATATATATATATATATATATATATATATATATATGTCTCCCAAATAGTCAACAAAGTCTGGAAGATTTTGAATCTTTGCTTGTAAAAGTTTACATAGGTATTTTTATACCCAAAGTAGACTCCAAAGAATTTTTAGACAGCCAATGTTGGAGATGTGATGGGGAAGAAAAAGGTGATTGGGAACATGTTTTGCGAGTGTAATGATTTGGCAGACTAACGATTATCTTCAGACTACTCTGTCAGAGATACTGGGTGAGGAAATTGCTTTAACTAAGGATTTTTTGAGCTATGATACAGAATTGGAATTGCCTAGACATAGTAAAGCCTTGCTGAGTTTAATTATGATGATTGCCAAAAAAGTAATTACTAGAAAATGGAAATTAAAGTCTAACCTAACTGTACTATAAGTAGTCAATATAGAAATAAAAACTGGAACTGGGAACATTAGAAAAGGTCAGGCGCAAATTACATCGAAAAAAATGGGAATTGTAGAAACAATACTGGCAGAGGAGGACCGAAGTTTAAAAGAAGGCAGGATCTGAATAAGCTATGTAATGTTTAACAGACAGTGACTGGATAGATTTGTAAGTAATGTATAATGTTTTCAACTAAAATTCTGTAAATATGGTTTGTTTTCATTTATATAAATGTATTATTGTCTACGACATACGTGACAATTTAACGAATATGTTTGTTTAAAAAAGAAAAAAATATCCAGGGCTACTACTGCTTTGTTTACTAAAGACATAATTATGTAAAAGGCCAAACATATTTTTCCATTAGCTGAATGTACTTCTGTTTTCTAAATAAAATAGTACAAAATAATACCATTTCAATGGTCTCCCCACATGAAGACAAGTCGCATTTGGTCAAAAATGCAGATTTATTTTTTTTGTAGCGGTTTAGAAAGTACTGTGATCAAGCAATGAGGTAAAGACCTATAGTATCCTGATGAGACCAGTTTGTGTTTAATTACATTATGAAAAGACGTCTGGCTGTTTATAAGCAGGAAAACGTGAGACCTTTAAGCCTTTATTTATGCAGTTTTAAATTTATTAGTGGTGAGTCAGTCAGGGTCAACACACACTTATCTAGACATCCAAAATGGATGCAGACTGATAAACATCTTAATTGCAGCCTTCCCAATGTGAAAACAAACTGAGAAATAAGAGGCAGTAATACAGTCAGCCTGAGTAAAATTAAGTTGCTGGCTAGTAAGCACACCACCTGTATGTCAGAAAACAAGACATTTAGAGGACATGAAAGAAAATCAACCAGAGAAAATTAACACTGTCTGGAAAGAATCCTTCAGCTGTTCAGCAAAAGCAGTTCAGGCGCCAGCTTTGGTACAAGATACGTCTTCCAGTAATTTAGAGAAAAAAACAGATAAGATGTACTCAAAGGTAATTAAAATAAATGAAACACTGCAGGAATATACCAACTAAAATAATAAAAGCCTGGGGAAAAAAAAAAAAAAAAACGAAGACGCTTTAAATGAAAGTTATGTACTCACTATAACAATACACTGATGCGGATCCAGCTTTGGCCACTTTTATACACTTTGGCTCCATAGCTCAAGCTCCTCTAATCCTCTCTCTAGTCCAGATCACCTCAGATAGAGTTTGACCTCTATGCTGCCTACTATATCCTGCACCACATCAAAATAACTCCATAAAAAGGCAGTGTAATTATTACAAAAATTCCAGATAGACTAGAAGGAAAGGAAGAGAAAGGCTTAAGCTCATCAGAAAGGGGGCAGGGCAATACTCTTCAGGACATACTAGACGTCCAAATGCAAATCTTCCACATAGGAAGGGGGTTGGAGGGCAGGAGATTGAAGGAGGATGAAAACAGATAACACAGAAGCATCGATACAGTGAGTACATAACTTTTACATCTGATGTTGTCTTTTCGCCCATTCCTCAACCAATGGGTTAGAGTACCCAGCTACAGAAACCCCAGAGTGGTCATCAAAGAAGAAAATTCCAGAGTACAGCTGAGACAAATGCAGACCTATCCCTAGACAAAATGTTCAATTTGCAATGAGCAATAAAAGTATGAGCATCATACCAAGCTGCAGCTGTACAAATGTCAACTATGGAAGCTCTGGACCAGAAAGTGTAAAATGTGGTCACAGATCTGATGGAATGAGCCTTAAGAGATTTAAGTAGCACCAATCCTTTCTTCCTATAAAGGAAAGAAATGCAATCAGTGAGCCATTTGTCCCAAGTTACCATCTTTGACCAATTTGCTGAATTTGGCTTTGGAAAGGAAAAGTACAGTTTTGTACCTACCATAAATGTAGATGTTCGAAGATCCACATTGCTGCAGTCCTTACACTTGGGTAGTCCGCTGTCCTCGGTCGGCCCGAATATCAAAGTATAAGGCTGACGTCGGTCAAGGCGCATTTGACTGACATCAGGACGTCAGGGTACAAATGCGCATGACCGACGTCATATCCTCAGTCTTTTCTTGCCCCAGATGTCAGAAGACCCTAAAGAGAAAGGTCAAAAACCAAAAGACAGCAAACAACCAACCAACCACCCTTGCACCAAAAATATGTACAATATATACAATATACACCATATTGACAACCCAATCCACACAACCGCCTCTAACTACAGAGGGGAAGGAGGGAGGGTAAATTGGACTGCAGCAATGTGGATCTTCGAACATCTACATTTATGGTAGGTACAAAACTGTACTATGTTCTTCATCTCACATTGCTGCAGTCCTTGCACTTGGGTAGAATCCCAAAGCAGAGGTAAGGGAGGATGGCAAAACTATAAGGAAGCAGGAGCTGCCAAAATGCCCTGCAAAATAGCAGTGGCAAAACCAGCCCTAGATTTAGAATAAAGTGGAAGGTGATAATGCCTAGAGAAAGTATGCACTGAACTCCAAGTAGCTGCCTCCAAAATATCTTTAGTTGCCACCCCCCCTTAAAAAAGCTGTCAAGTGGCAGTAGCCCTAGTGGAATGAGGCCTAATCCCAGCTGGAATCTCCTTGCCATGATGGGAATAACAGAAAGCAATGCAAAACCCAATCCACTTAGAAATAGTTTGTTTTGACACAGGCTTGCCCTGAGAACTCAAAGCAAAAGAAACAAATAACTGCTGAGACTGCCTGAACCCCTTAGTTCTGTCCAAATAATATCGCAACTGCCTGTGTACATCTAAAGTGTGCAAAATCTTTTCCCTTTATTTTGGGGTTTGCATAAAAAGTAGGCAAATGAATAGTTTGGTTTAAAGCCACACTAGAAACCACTTTAGGCATAAAGGAAGGATTAGTACGTAAAGATACCCTATCCTTATGGAAAATTAAGAAAGGCTCAACCGCCATAAGGGCCTGCAACTCAGAAACCCTTCTTGCAGAGGTAATGGCCAATAAAAAAGCAGTCTTCCATGATAAATATTTCAACTCGGCAGTAGCTGCAGGCTCAAAAGGTTGTAGAGTAAGTTTCTCCAACACAAAATTGAGATCCCAAGCAGGAGTAGGAGCTCACGTGGGGGTCTTATATTCTTTGCCCTCTAAGAAATTGCTTGAACAAAGGATGAGAAAACAATGGTGGGTCACAATCATAGTGAGCCGAAATTGCTGCAGCATGAACCTTAATAGAAGAGAAGGACAAACCTTTGTCCAGTAATTCAGTAAGATATTGAAGAGCCACACTTAAATTAGGCTCAGAAACATCAAAATCCTTTGCTGCACTCCAAAATAAAAATCTCTTCCATTTATCTGCATACACTTTCCTTGTACTAGGCCTTCTAGCTTCCAAAATAACATTCAAAACTTGCTGTGGAAGTTGAGACCCACTATGGTTCAAAACAGAATATGGCAGGCTGTTAGGTGAAGAGAGTGAAGCTTGACATTGAGCAAATGACTGTCCTCCTGAGACAACAGGTGTGGAATCGAAGGCAAAGGCCATGGAGGCTCCCGCACCAGGCTTCTCAGTAATGGGTACCAATGCTGTCGAGGCCAATCTGGAGCTATCAAAATCATCCTTGGCTTGTCCTGTCTGGCCTTTAGTAGTACCTTTGGGAGGAGAGGCAGAGGTGGAAAGGCATACACATGAAGATTGCTCCAATTGAAAGAAAGAGCATCCACTTTCCAAGCTGTGGGATGAAACCTTTTCGTGCAAAACTTTGGCAGCTGGTGGTTTAGTGGAGAAGCGAACAGATCTATGTCTGGAGTTCCCCATGACACTGTCTATTTCTGAAATACATGAGGATCCAATTTCCACTCGTGGGGATCCATAATTTGTCTGCTCAACACATCTGCTAAAGAGTTCTGTGCTCCCGGCAGAAACCTTGCCTGAAGATTTAGCTGTAAACTGAGAGCAGTCTCCCACAAAATCATTGCTTGCCTGCATAGAGGATAAGAATGTGTTCCCCCTTGCTTGTTGATGTACCACATGACAGTTGTGTTGTCTGTTAGAATCAACACCTGCCCTGGAAGAAGTAAATCCTTGAAAGCTATTAATGCAAACTGGACTGCTAACATCTCCTTCAGGTTGATATGTAGATGCTGTAGTCTGGCAGGCCACTTGTCTTGTATCCACTTTCCAGTCAGATGAGCTCCCCAAGCTTTGTCTGAGGCATCTGTCGTTAGAATCTGACTCGCCTATGGCCGGGTCACAGAGAGTCCCTTGTTTAGGTGACATTCCTGAGCCCACCACAACAATTCCTTTTGAATGCAAGGTATTATTTGAATGACAGTGTCCAGATCCTGGCAGTGCTGTGTCCATACATTTTTGAGATACCATTGCAACTTCCTCATATGCAGTTTGGCATTGAGAAGCACCAGAATACAAGATGCCATGAACCCCAAGGCTTGAAGGACTGTCCTTGCAGTCAGCCTGGACTGATGAGACAATTGATGAAAGTAAAGGGAAAGATTCTTTTGTTTGTCCGGGGTCAAAAAGGCCATCTGGGATGCTGTATTCAGTCTTACACCCAGAAAGCACATGTCCTGAGAGGGTACTAGACTGGACTTTATTTCGTTCACAGAATACCCCAGGCATCTTAGCACTGCTATCACATATTCCAAATGATGAAGAAGCTCGTCCCTTCCTTGAGCCAGAATCAGGCAATCGTCCAAATAAGGATAGATCTGTATTCCTTTTAGCCTGAGGAAAGCTATCACTGGAGCCAGAACTTTCGTGAACACTCTGGGCAGTAGATAAGCCAAAGGGCAATGCAGAGAACTGATAATGAGAAGTCCCAGCCCGAACGCAGATACTTCCTGCAACTCAGTCTGATAGGAACATGAAGGTAAGCCTCCTTGAGATCCAAAGTTACCATCCAATGATCTTTGCCCATCAGAGGTAAAAGCTGTTGTAACGTCAACATTTTGAACTTGGGAATGTCCAGATAAGTGTTGAGGGTAGATAAATCCAAAATTGGTCTCCACGTGTTCCCTTTCTTTGGTACTAGGAACAGGCGAGAATAAAATCCTAGGCCCACTTCTGGCATAGGGACCGGCTGTATGGCCCCTATTTGAAGTAACAGAGAAATTTGTTTGTGAGCCTCTATTCTTTGCTGAGGAGGAACGTCTGGCATGCCTTTGAAAGGAGGCAAGGTATGGAAATAAAACCTGTAACCGTGGTGTATGATATCCAATACCCATCTGTCTTGGGTAATTAAACTCCAATTTTCCTTGAAAAGTGCCAACCTTCCTCCCAAAGGTGCTGCCAGACGAGAAGGCTCTGGTAGCTGAAAAGGTAAGTCATTGGGTCTGTTTACGAAAGGACTGACCCCTGCCCTCACCTAAGACTGTGCAGGTGAACTCCCTGTTCTAGGCCTGAAAGAGCCCTGAGCTCTGCCCCTACCACGTCTAGACCTACCCCTAGACTGGGAATCATAAGAAGGATACGTCCACCCCTTGGTAGGCCAATTTCTACTAAACTTCGGAGGCTGAACCTGCAAAAAATCTTTAACAGTCTGCATAGACTTAGCCTTGTCTTCCATTTTCTTTAAGACTGCCTCAACAGGAGAACCAAACAACACATCAGATTGTAAAGGAGCATCTAAAATCCTTGTCTTAACATGGTCAGATAAATTCTGATCCCTCAGCCAGGCGTGCCAGCGAAGAACTGACCCAGTGGCAGCCACCCTAGACGAGGCCTGTACCGCATCAAAACCACATTGCAAAGAATGCTTACCCACCTGTTCAGAAACATGTACTAAATCTTGTAACTCTTTACACTCAATACCTTCCGCCAGAGCATCTACCTTAGACTTCAATTGTGAAAGGAGATAGTTTTGGTATTTCAACATGTGAAACTGGCAATTCAAAGCCCTCATAGCTAGGGTGGAAGAAGTATAAACTTTCTTTCCCCATCTATCCAAAGCCCTGGCCTCTATCTGGAGGAACCGGATTTTTGACAACAGAAGCCTTAACACCTTTAGGCCCCTGACTAACAGTTTCTGGGTCTGCCCTAGGACTCTTAAAAAGATACTTATGAGCTTCAGGTACCCTGTAATACCTGTCCGGTTTAACAGGAGCAGGAGGCAAAGAATCAGGATTAAGAGAAGCCTCTGCAAAAACATCTTCCACCACATCCAGAACAGGAGGTATAGCCAAAGGCCTATGCTGGGGTAAAAACAAAAATTCCCTAAGCCTTTTCCTGGAATCAGAGAAGTCCTGACCTTCCCACTTAAAATGCTCCCTCATGGAATGAAGAGTCTCTGAAAAAGAAAAATCCTCAGGAGGAGAAGCAGAAGGAGTAGAATCATCCACATCAGAATCAGAATAAGGAGAATACTCCTGCAAGTCTTCAGCCGAAGACTCAAACATCCAAAGCCTGCTCAAAACTCCCTAGCTCAGGTTCCACCCTAGGTCTCTTATCAGGAGGGGGCAAAGAACCTCTAATCAAAGTAATCAAATCTTCTGCCATTTTAAGCATATGCTTCTTGGGCACAGTTCCTGAAGAACTAGGGGTGACACCAACTGAAGCTAAACCTGGCCTGCCTCTGGGGGAAGCCTTGGAAACAGAATGAGAGGGCCTAACCACCCTAGGAAGGGAGGGGAGTACAGTAACCTGAGAAGCCCCTTCAGCCTGACCTGCCTCCTGAGAGGCCACATCCTGCAATAACAAAGTCTCTCCCTGGGACTCCAAAGAAACCTCCGGCGGAACCACCGGCTCCACCGACACCTCTAAAGAACCGCGTCCGCACGGACGGTTCTTCTAGCCTAGGCTTAACTGCTTTGTCCTTGCGCTTCTTGAAGCGTCGGAGCATCCGATGGCATTTTATAATTGCACCGCTTCCCGAAGACTAACCTGGCACAATCTAACTTCTCTTTATAGTGCGCTTATTGAATCTAGCACAAGAGCGACACCCAACAACGTCGTGCTCAGGCCCTAAACAAGGAATACACAAAGTATGATAATCTCTATGCGGTATCGGTTTCCCACAAGAAATACAGTTATCCACTTTTTCTGACATCCGGTAAACCACTGAGGCAAGAAAAAACTAAAATATTCCCCAACGGGGTACTTAGCCAACTTTGACTCGGTCTGAAACTCCGAATTCGAAAAATTTCAGAACGCCGAACGGCACTTGCAACGCTGCTTCTGCATCGGACCATGCGGCAAAAAAGACTGAGGATATGACGTCGGTCATGCGCATTTGTACCCTGACGTCCTGATGTCAGTCAAATGCGCCTTGACCGACGTCAGCCTTATACTTTGATATTCGGGCCGACCGAGGACAGCAGACTACCCAAGTGTAAGGACTGCAGCAATGTGAGATGAAGAACATCCAAGAGCTGGTATGACTTTCTGAAACCTTTAGCGCTGTGAAGATAGAATCTAAGCGGTCTATAAACATCCATCAGGTGAAGCATGTATCCTGCTTTGTTGGAAAAGTTTGGAAAGGAAACAGAAGCACTTATGGATTGACAGTGGTTTCTGAAGCCACCTTAGGTAGAAAGGAATGAATGATTAGTGGACAGGGACACCATGTCCTTATGGAAGATCAGATATGGTGGCTGCGAACAAACAGCCTGGTGTTCTGATGTGTGTGTGGCCGATGTGATTCAACCAGGAAAAATGGTTTTCCAAGGCAAAAAACTAAGCCCACCTTGGAAGATGGCTGAAAGCGGGACTGAGTCAGAGCTTGTAGTAGTACTGTTAAATCCCAAGGAGGAGTAGGATCCTTAATAGGCAGTCGCAGCAAGATGATACCTTTGAAAAAGGCTTTACATAGTCTTGAACCTCTCTGGTTCTGTAAATAAGTCCTTGGAGGAGTACAGAAGCATATTCCTACAGCAAATACTGTCTTCCTATCCTCTTCACTTCTACAGAGTGTTTATTTCACCTTAGAACCAAACCACCTTTCTGTCTCAAAAGTATGAGTATTTCACTGAAGGAGGCATCCTCAAAGGGTGATCTGGGGGACCCCTGCTCTTCACCGATGTCAGGGTCTTCTGTCAAGGATTCTGTTAAGGATTCCTTCAGGGAATTTAACAGCCTCCTTTTGCATGTATGCTTCTGATGGAGCTCCCTGATGGAATGCTCTAGGGAAGACTCGAAGTGTGAGCACAGTCATGGATGAGGATGGTCTCCAGGCTTGAATGGGACAGCTGCCCTGATGGAACAGGATGAAGAGACTCAGTGCCCAAGGCAGACAGATGTAGAGGAGGTGGACTAGAGGGGGACAAGAATGCCTTGTCCACAGAGGTGGAAAACACACTCCACCACCTCAAAGGCAGAAGTCATGGGAGAACCAAGAACCACACTAGCAAGAGACAGAACCACCTGCCCAGGACAGATCAGAACATCACCATGATCCTATGTTGACCCAGAGGTCAGAGCCAGCCTGTCCAGTGCCAAGGCCCCCAGAGGAAGGGATGGTTCAGAGATCATCGGTCTCGAGCCCAGCCCCATGGATCTGGCTCCGAGATGCCTCTGGCTCCAACAGTGCCTTGACATCAGCTGGATTACAGATGTAGTCAGAGTAGATGAAGGTCAAGTCTTTGGATCTGACACAGACAAATGTGGAACTCTAAGGTCAGATGGCTCCATAACCACAAAGCAGATTGGGGTAGGAGTCAACAGTTCGGTCTGGGCTGGTTGCAGTCTCACGGGTCCGAAGGGAGATGCAACTGGTAAGACTACCAACTGAATCTCAGTCTTGAGAAACTTAATCAGCCTGTCCACATCCGTTTCCATTAGGCTCCCAGCTGATCTGAGGGATGAGGATGAGGGTGGCCTGGAAGCCCTTCAATAAGTCTCCTGTAAGAAAGGAGAATAAAGCTTTAAGTGTATAGGCTTTGGGGTGTACCTTGGTGAGCAGTGGACCGGAAGCTGACTTAGCTCTTCAGATCAGAAGAGCCAGAAGGATCTGATGGGTTTGGGAATTTTTTTCAGGAGGAACCGACCCCAAAACAGAGGGAGGAAAACGATCAGGAGATTACTTCCTAGAATCTTTACCTTTCACAAATGAATCCCCCTTGGTATTCTCTGACAAATTTTTAGAAGAGGGAGGTGCTCCAGCCGAAGTAGTAAGAAGGCATCAATCCTTTCAGAACCAGTTTGTTACAGCACTTGACAAGTGCACAATGAATGAATCCCACAAATGCCTCACACTACACACGGAGATGAACCGATAAAAGGCAATGAACACATTCCTGGTGGGCATCTGAGTTGGGGATCTTAAGCAACTGAGAAACATTTCACAACTCATTCATTCCGGAGCAGCTCAGAAAATCCTGCCTGCTTACTTCCACCATATGAACAACAGTGCAGCCTGAGCTCATTTTCAGAAAATCCATTTGTAGTACCATACAGAAAACAAATGTTCATAACTCTAAGAGCTAGACCAAAAATGTAAATGCGAAAGTTGTTCAGCAGACACTGACCTTTCCAACAGTGTAAATATTGATAGTATGCATCTTGACCTTGCTAAAGCATTTGACACCATTCCCCATTCAGGTATTACTGATAAGCTCACCAGCCTGGGCATAAACCCTTATGTCACAAGATGGATCGTAAACTAGCTCTCAGACAGATCCCATAAAGTAAGAGTAGCGGGATCTATGTCCGAATCCAGACCAGTAACGAGTGCTGTGCCACAGGGCTCTGTCCTGGGGCCCCTCCTGTTTGGCATATACTTCTCAGAAGTACAGGCAAGCACGGAAGGGCTGTGGCTGACTACGTTTGCGGACGACTGCAAACTGGGTGCTATAATAGAGTCTCCGGCCGACATGGAGATCCTCCAGAAGGGCCTAAATGAGACTGATGCATTGTGTCAAAGCCATGGTCTCAAGCTAAATGCAACAAAAAGCGTAGTAATCCCCTTTGGAAAAAAAACAGAGTACCCACAAACTACAACATAGGAGGTAATCCCCTGAAATCTGAAGAAATAAGGGATCTAGGGACCCAAGTAGATAGTCAGCTTTCCTTTGATAACCATGTTGCCAAAGTGGTTAGAAAAGTCTTCTATGTGACCCATCTGATCACAAAAGGGTTTGCATCAAGATCTAAGGATGTAACGGTGCCCCTCTACTCTTCCCTCATCAGACCCATTATTGAGTACAATGCACCAATTGGAATGTACCTGGCTAGACATCTCCAACAGCTGGACAGACCACAAAGGTACATAACCAAGAGGATTACTGGCCTCAAACAGTTGCCCTATGCAGCACGATTGAAAAAGCTAAGACTGTTCTCTGTTGCATACCGCTTTCTCAGAGGCGATCTCTGCCGAACGTACAGAGCCATGTCCAACCCAGAACTGTTGAACATGCTCCATCTTAGCAAAACCAAATCTACTCGAGCTACACGCTCTAGGGATATAAACCTCAACACAACAATGAATAGAACATGCTGGAGGGATAGATTCCCTTCGCAGAGACTTCCCTTACTATGGAACAGGGTCCAGATCTACATAAGACAGAGCCCCTCACTATCACTCTTCAAAAGGAAAGTACAGTTTTGTACCTACCATAAATGTAGATGTTCGAGGATTCCATTGCTGCAGTCCTTACTATTGGGTATAGTCCGCATCCAGTCGGCCCGAATACCAGAGTATAAGGCTGACGTCGGTCAGGGCGCATTAGACTGACGCCAGTACGCCAGGGTACTAATGCGCATGACCGGCGTCATATCCTCAGTCTTTTCTTGCCCCAGATGTCAGAAGACCCTAAAAAGACAAGGCCCAAAATACCTGCACCAAAACATGAACAATATATACAAAAATATAAGCAGGTAAACTCACCTACACAACCACCCCTAAACACAGAGGGAAGGAGGGAGGGTGGACTGCAGCAATGGAATCCTCGAACATCTACATTTATGGTAGGTACAAAACTGTACTATGTTCTTCGTTTTCCATTGCTGCAGTCCTTACTATTGGGTAGAATCCCAAAGCAGAGGTAAGGGAGGCTGGCAAATCATAAAGAAGCAGGAGCTGACAACATGCCTTGCAAAACAGCTGTGGCAAAACCAGCCCTAGACTTAGAGTAGATAGGAAGGTGATAATGCTTAGAGAAAGTATGCACTGAACTCCAAGTAGCTGCTTCCAAAATATCCTTAGTTGCCACCCCGTAGAAATGCTGTTGAAGTGGCAGTAGCCCTAGTGGAATGAGGCCTAATCCCAGCTGGAACCTCCTTGCCATGATGGGAATAACAAAATGCAATGCAAAAGCCAATCCACCTAGAAATAGTTTGTTTTGACACAGGCTTGCCCTGCGAACTCAAAGCAAAAGAAACAAACAACTGCTGAGACTGCCTAAAATCCTTAGTCCTGCTTAAGTAATAACGCAATTGCTTGTGTACATCTAAAGTATGCAAAATCTTTTCCCCTTTATTTTGGGGGTCTGCATAAAAGTAGGCAAATGAATAGTTTGGTTTAAAGCCACACTAGAAACCACCTTAGGCATAAAGGAAGGATTAGTACGTAATGATACCCTATCCTTATGGAAAATCAAAAGGGCTCGACTGCCAGAAACGCCTGCAACTCAGACACCCTTCTTGCAGAAGTAATAGCCAACAAACAAGCAGCCTTCCATGACAAATATTTCAATTCAGCAGTAGCCGCAGGCTCAAAGGTTGTAGAGTAAGTTTTTCCAACACAAAATTGAGATCCCAAGCAGGAGTAGGAGCTCTAACGGGGGTCTTATATTTTTGCCCTCTAAGAAACTGCTTGAACAAAGGATGCGAAAACAATGGTGGGTCACAATCATAGTGAGCTGAGATTGCTGCAGCATGAATCTTAATGGAAGAGAAGGACAGACCCTTGTCCAGTAACTCAGTAAGATATTGAAGAGCCATACTCAAATTAGGCTCAGAAATCTCCAAATTCTTCTTTTACTCCAAAATAAAAATCTCTTCCATTTTGCTGCGTACACTTTCCTTGTACTAGGTCTTCTAGCTTCCCTAATCACATTTAAAACTTGCTGAGGAAGTTGAGACCTGCCGTGTTTCAACACAGAATATGCCAGGCTGTCAGATGAAGAGAGTGAAGCTTGACATTGAGCAGATGACCGTCCTGCTGGGATAACAGATGTGGAATCAAAGGTAAAGGCCATAGAGGCTTCTTTACCAGACTCCGTAGTAGAGGGCACCAGTGTTGCCAAGGCCAATCTGGAGCTATCAAAATCATCCTTGGCCTGTCCTGTCTGACCTTTAACAGTACCTTTGGAAGAAGAGGCAGAGGTGGAAAGGCCACATGAAGGTTTGTCCAACTGAAAGACAGAGCATCCACTTTCCAAGCTGTGTGATGAAACCCTTTGTGCAAAACTGTGGCAGCTGGTGGTTTAGTGGAGAAGCGAACAGATCTATGTCTGGAGTTCCCCATGACACTGTCAATTTCTGAAATACATGAAGATCCAGTTTCCACTTGTGGGGATCCATGATTTGTCTGCTTAACACATCTGCTAAGGAGTTCTGTGCTCCTGGCAGAAACCTTGCCTGAAGAGTTAGGTAGCGCAGTCTCCCATAAAATCATTGCGTGCCTGCATAGAGGATAAGAATGTGTTCCCCCTTGTTTGTTGAAGTACCACATGACAGTTGTGTTGTCTGTTAGAATCAACACCTGCCCTGGAAGAAGTAACTCCTTGAAAGCCAGCAATGCGAACTGGACTGCTAACATCTCCTTCATGTTGATATGTAGATGCTGTAGTCTAGCAGGCCACTTGTCTTGTATCCACTTTCCATTTAGATGAGCTCCCCAAGCAATGTCTGAGGCATCTGTCGGTAAAATCTGACTCGCCTCTGGCCGGGTCACAGAGAGTCCCTTGTTTAGGTGACATTCCTGAGCCCACCACAAAAATTCTCCTTGAAGGCAAGGTATTATTTGAATGACAGTGTCCAAATCCTGGCAGTGCTGTGTCCATACATTTTTGAGATACCATTGTAACTTCCTCATATGCAGTTTGGCATTGGGAAGCACCAGAATACAAGATGCCATGAACCCTAATGCTTGAAGGACTGTCTCTGCAGTCAGCACGGACTGATGAGATAGGTGATGGAAGTAAAGTGATAGACTCTTTGTTTGTCCGGGTTAAAAAGGCCATCTGGGCTGCTGTATTCAGTCTCACACCCAGAAAGCACATGTCTTGAGAGGGTACTAGACTGGACTTTATTTCGTTCACAGAATACCCTAGGCATCTTAGCACTGCTATAAGATATTCCAGATGCTGTAGAAGGTCTTCCTTTCTTGAGCCAGAATCAGGCAGTCGCCTAAATAAGGATAGATTTGAAGTCCTTGTAGCCTGAAGTAAGCTATCACTGGAGCCAGAACCTTTGTGAATACTCTGGCAGTAGATAAGCCAAAGGGCAATGCAGAGAACTGATAATGAGAATCTCCAGCTCGAACCGCAGATACTTCCTGTAACTTAGCCTGATAGGCACATGAAGGTAAGCTTCCTTGAGATCTAAAGTTACCATCCAGTGATCTTTGCCCAGCAGGGGTAAAAGCTGTTGTAACGCCAACATCTTGAACTTGGGAATGTCCAGAGAAGTGTTGAGGAGAGATAAATCCAAAGTAGTCTCCACATGTTCCCTTCTGTGGTACTAGGAACATAGAATAAAATCCTAGGCCCCTTTCTGATACAGGGACTGGCTGAATGATGTCCAACACCCATCTGTCTTGAGTAATTAAATCCCAATTTTCTTTGAAAAGAGACAGTTGTCCTTCAAAGGAGCTGCCAGACGAGAATCTACTGGCAGCTGAAAAGGCAGGTCATTGGGTCTGTTAAAGGACTGACCCCTGCCCTCACCAGAAGTCTGAGCAGGTGAACTCCTGTTCCAGGCCTAAAGAACCTTGAGCCCTGCCCCTACCACGCCTAGACCTACCCCTAGACTGGGAATCATAAGCAGGATATGTCCACCCTTAGCAGGCCAATTTCTACTAAACTTCGGTGGCTGTACCTGCAAAAATCTTTAACAGTTTGCATAGTCTTAGCTTTGTCCTCCATTTTCTTTAAAACTGCTTCCACAGGTGAACCAAACAACACATCAGACTGTAAAGGAGCATCCAAAATCCTTGTCTTAATATGCTCAGCCAAATTTTGATCCCTCAACCAGGCATGCCTAAGAACAGAACTAGTGGCAGCCACCCTCGAGGAGGCCTGCACAGCATCAAAACCACATTGCAAAGAATGCTTGCCCACTTGTTCAGACACATAAACTAAATCCAGCAAGTCTTTACAATCAATACCTTCCGCCAAAGCATCCACCTTAGATTTCAATTGTGAAAGGAGATAATTTTGATATTTCAGCATGTGAAACTGACAATTCAACGCTCTCATGGCTAGAGTGGAAGAAGTATACAATTTCTTACCCCACCTATCTAACGCCCTTGCCTCTTTGTCAGTGGGAACAGGATTTTTAACCACAGAGGCCTTAACACCTTTAGGCCCCTGAGAAACAGTTTCTGGGTCCGCCCTAAGACTCTTAAACAAATACTTATGAGCTTCGGGCACCCTATAGTACCTATCAGGTTTAACAGGAGCAGGAGGCAAAGAATCAGAAGCCCCTGAACCCTGTTCAAAACTGTCAAACTCTGGTTCCACTCTAGGCCTCTTATCAGGAGGGCCCATAGAACCTCTAATCATAGTAATCAAATCTTCTGCCATTTTAAGCATATGTTTCTTAGGTACAGAACCCGAAAGGCTAGGAGAAGCCCCTACTGAAGCTGAAGTTGGCCTACCTCTAAAAGAAGTTTTGGCAACAGAAGGAGAGGCTCTAACTACTTTGGGAAGAGAGGGAAGAATAGTTACCTGAGAAGCCCCCTCAGCCTGGCCTGCCTCCTGAGAGGGTACATCCTGTAAAAGTAAAGTTTCTGCCTGAGACTCCATAGAAACTCCTGGCAAAACCTCTGGCTCCACTGAGCCATCTAAAGAACCGACGTCCGGGACTGCCGGGTTCATCAACCCTAGGCTTCGCTGTTTTGTCCTTGCGCTTCTTGACGAAGCGGGCCGGAGCATCCGACGGCATTTTATAATTGCAACGCTTCCCAAACACTAATCTGGCACAGTCTAACCTCCTCTTAATAGTGCGTTTGTTAAACCTAGCACAAGAGCGGCAACCAACAACGTCGTGCTCAGGCCCTAAACAAGGTATACACAATGTATGGTAATCCCTATGAGGTATTTGTTTCCCACAAGAAATACAGTTATTCACTTTTTCTGACATCCGGTTAAATACTGAGGCAAGAAAAAACCAAAATGTTCCCCAACGGGGTACTTAGCCAACTCTGATTCGGTCTGAAACTCCGGTTTCGGAAATATTTCAGAACGCCAACCCGCACTCGCAAAAACTGCTTCTGCATCGGACCACGCGGCAAAAAAGACTGAGGATATGACGCCGGTCATGCGCATTAGTACCCTGACGCACTGACGCCAGTCTACGCGCCTGACCGACGTCAGCCTTATACTCTGGTATTCGGGCCGACTGGATGCGGACTATACCCAATAGTAAGGACTGCAGCAATGGAAAACGAAGAACATCCTTGATGAGTGGATGGGTAACAGAAAGTTCACACCTGAGATCACACCAACAGCACTACTAGATAGGGGCCAAGTGTACTAGCTGCTAGTACAAGGGTCTATGGAACTACTAAAGGGGCGGTGAATACCGCACAACGTGGCTGGGCTAATATATGCTTTTGGGCAGATAGCCCAGTTCCAACCTATGAACCTATAAGTCATTATTAAATATTTGCCAAGGAATGCTGATAGTGGTCATATTTTTTAACTTTTTGGAAAAACAAAGCACAATATCTTGGAGAATGTACCATGTAGACCCATACAATTTGTATTTAGTTTGTCTATATGAATGTCAGCTTTAAAATTATACCGTAACCATTACTGTGCAATGCTCCTTTATGGGGATATCCACAGAAATATGATTATATTTATCATAATTGATAAATAAACCATAATCTCATCACCTGTAACAGAAAGGGGCTACATATCAGTGTACAAGTTGTGTGGCTCAATGTCAGCTTCACAATGATGCATCATTTGTGTCATCACTATGCTCTCTTGCAAAGATATGGGCATAATAATGAGAAATATTGGAAATGTATAATTTTCATAATCCTACAAGACTAAAACTGTGATATGTGTACATGTGCACAGCATATAGACACAGTTCTTTTCCCATGTTTTAATAAGTAACAATGTCTTCAAAATAAGGTATTACTTGGCACACTGACATGCTCCCTTGCAAACTTATTTACCAAAATATGAAAAAAATCATAATTTCCATAACTTAAGTCCTAAACAAACTTTGATATCTATACACCTGTACAACATAGACAGTTTTATCATGATGGAACTAATAATACGGTCTTCAAAATGAGGTATTACTTAGCACATTGACATGTTCCTTTGCAAAGTTATTTACCAAATTATGAAAAAAATCATAATTTCCGTAACTTAAAGCCTAAACAAACTGATATCTGTACATGTGTACAACATACAGCCACAATTCTTTTACCATGTTGGAACTATTAATACAGTCTTCAAAATGACTTATTACTTAGCACAGTGATATGCTCCCTTGCAAAGTTATTTACCAAAATATGAAAAAAATTCATAATTTCTATAACGTAAGCCCTAAACAAACTGCGACATTTGCACATGTGTACAGAGCAAGCCCACATTTATTTTACCACCTGTAAGGACTAATACGGTCTTCAAAATGAGGTATTACTTCGCACAATGACATCTTTCCTTAGCTAAGTCATTCACTAAAATATGAAAAAATATCAATTGTCATACCCTTAAGTCCTAAAAACTGATATCTATACATGTGTACAGCATATAGACAATTTTATCATGTTGTAAGGACTAACACTGTCTTCAAAATGAGGTATGACTTGGCACAATTATATGCTCCCTAGCAAAGTTATTTACCAAAATATGAAAAAAAATAACAATTTCCATAACCGGAGTCCTAAAAAACTGATCTTTCCTTACCAAAGTCATTAAGTAAAATATGAAAAAAATATCATAATTGCCATAACCCTAGTCCAAAAAAAATGAAAGTCTGTTACTGATGATGTTTCAGGGATTTATTGCATTACTACGACACATATGTATATAATGTTCACTACCTTGTTTGCCTGTTGGAATCTTCACTGCTATGCACATAGGCATTATTTTTTTGGTTCATTATTTGCAAAGATGATGCAGAGGTACATACCCAACAACCTGAAAAACAGCAGCTTACACACACACACACACACACAATCAGATTAGTAGTAGACACATATTGTAAATATGCACATTCTTGCTGTAGCCAACATACTGCTGAATGGGTACATGTAAAGTGAAAAAGCACTTCACTAATGTACCCAGGACAGGCATGGGACTTCAGTGGCACTCAAGGGCATGTGATATGTCTGATACCTGTGCTGGCTACCCACTCAGAATGCTGATACCACTGACCCTCTCTGTGTCAGCAGTCTGCCTTACTTATGCTTTTTCTCTGCACGTGTCCATTCAGCAATGGACAAGGGATCAAGGACGAAGTAATGTAATACTTCCTGCCCTGACCTACATACATTTACTGTACCAGACTGGGGGGAGAGTGAAAGGGTACATCACAAAAGAAAAAGACATATGAAGACTCTCTTTTTGAAAGTGGCCTTTCATGGCGGGACTGAAGGCATCAGAGTGGCACCCTTGAAACCATGCATTTCCAGGTAAGTAGCCCAGTGGGACTGAGCTGAATCGTCTCCAACTTCCCCATTGCCATCCAAGATGATCCTAAGCTGCATGGTGTCTAGGTACAATGCCCACTAAAGCACACACCATCAGATTGGTCAGTAGGCAGCCATCACTGTGAACAGATGCATTCTTGCTGGACTTGAAATACTGCGTGAGTGGAAACTGACAAAGGGCTACTGACAGGGCACATGTAAAGAGAAACAGCAGGGTAAGGACTGCCACTCCACTAAACCCAGGACAGGCATGGGACTTCAGTGGTACTCAAAGGCATCTGAAGTGTCTGATGCCTGTGCTGGCTACCCACTCAGACTGCTGATACCACTACAGTCTCACGGCCTCCTTCAGTGTCAGCAGTCTGTCTTACCTATGCCTTTTCTCTTTACGTGTCCATTCAGCAATGGACATAAGGACAAAGTAATGTAATATTTCCTGCCCTTTCCTACATACATTTACTGTACCAGACTAAATATAAAAAATATCTGTAGCACTCAAAAACATATGGAGTGCCTCACACCTGTGCTTGCAACATGATAATGACTTTTACTAATGTGAATAACAGTGACAGCTGCCAATGATTTTACCTGACAAGTGAAAACGACTCAGTGTTATACTGTAACTGTACAAACAATGTGATAATCACCTACATGTCCTGACTGCAAGATTCGGCATGCTCTTCTGAAGGTGAAAATTGCGCCACATAACCTTTTGAGCAAACATTCATTACATTCATGGTGCAAGTATTCTGCAAGACTGAGTCATTACCATATGCTAGGAAAAAACAGGAATAGTGCTGTAAAAGTTTTATAACAGTTCTGTATTACTTAGCCCTTCCTGTCATCTAAATTCTACACGACTGTTAAAAGCAGAAAAAAAAGTACTGTAGGAAAAACATTCTCACTACCTGATGCAGCTGGATAGACTGATTAAGGGACAGCTCTTTAACCACTTTGGGCATAAAGGAAGGATGTGTATGACAAACACCCTGTCTCTATGAAAAACATAAAAAGTTGTGACTGCCGTCAATCCCTGGATTTCCAATACCCTTCTGACAGAGGTTAAAGCAACCAATAAGAGAGTCTTCCAAGTGCAATGTTGCAAAACAGCAGCAGGCTCAAAAGGAGCCAGAGTCAGCTTTTCAAGGTCAAAACTAAGATCCCAAAGAGGGGGAACAGGCTTTCTTGGGGGTCAGATATGAAGGACACATTTAACTCATTACAGCCAAGTGCTCCAGGTGTTTCTGCAGTTACCTCCTACTGCGCCTCTAGGCGTCAAATACTGCTTGTTTAAATTTGCATTAATAATTCTAAAACCATGCTACATACAAGGTACCAAAATATTTTATTTTGAAGCATACATGATGGCAAACACAAGTGTAATGATATCTAACCTCTGTTAATGAGTATTTGGTAGAATTGTAAGGTGATGACTTCATCTTTTAAAGGTTCAAGCCACACCCACTTGGAGTTAAAGGTACGCACTCAAAAGAACTATACTGGAGGGAATTAGTTAACTGCTTGACCTCAAACCTAGAGGCCAAAGGAAGAGTAAGTGACAGATGGACAGAAATTGCTAAGTGGGCTTTCACTGAGGAATATGCCAAACACAGGTAGGAAAGACCCATGGGGACCCCACAATGAAAAGGGATCCTGGTGATGTTTAAGATACCAAACTGAAAGTCTCTTCCATCTGGACATGCATGATCTTCTGGTATTGGGTTTCCTGCAGGACCCTGAGCATGGCCTCAAAAAACTGGTGTCAGAATGGAATTTAAACCCCATCAGCCAAAGAGTCAGTTGAAGATTGGATAGATGAGGGTGAAGGAGAGTTTCTTTGTCCTGTTTGAGAAGATCCATGCAGCGAGGTAACTTGTGATGTTTGCCCCTTCCCAGATGGAATAAGAGGGGGAACTTAGTGCAGTCTGGGTCAAAAGGGAGTCCACAACATTTTTGAAGTCTCTCAATTTTGTGAAGGATCCTTGGAAGAGGAAGAAGGGAAATTAAGTCATACAGGAACATTCCCTTCCAAGAGAAAGACACAGTGTCCACTTTCCAAGCCAAAGGACTTGGGACTCTGGAACAGAACTGACAGAGTTACCTGTTCAGAGGGGATGGAAAGATATCTACTTGAGTAATACCCCACTATTGAATTATGTCCAGGAAACCATCCCTGTGAATCATCCATTTGTGAGGCTGAGTCACAGACTGGAGAACATTTGCTATAAGATTGAATTTTGAAGGGATACAGAATGCCTGTATGGTGACTTGCAGAGTGATGGCTAATTCCCATGCTTGAAAAGCTAATCTGCAAAGAAGGTAAGACCTCATGTCCCCTTGTCTGTTAATGTACCACATGACTGAGGCATTGTCCGCATAAACCTTCAAGAGAACCAGAGTGCATTGAAAACTTGAAAGGCGAGAATGACACTCCGCATTTTCTTGATGTTGGTGTGACCTGCCCTATGGTGACTGGAACAAAGGCCCTGCACCTTCAGGGTGCCTGAACAGCTCACTACCCCAGCTGTGATGCATCTGTGAAAAGTGCTTCAGATGGCTGAGGAGGGTGGAAAGGAACACCTACACTGAGAGATCACTGCTAACTCCACCAGTTAAATTTCAGTTTGAGGAAAGGCAGCAGAACAAGATTGTCCAATGGGTGAAGGTGTTGAAGCCACACTGATTTTAGATGCCACTAAAGCTTCCTCATATCAAGTTTAGCCTTAAGATGCATGGGGGATAGTAGAGGCCATGAACCTCAGAGCCCCGAGAAACTCCAATGCATAGAAGAGAAGACAGGGTAAGGAGGGACAGATGATTATTGAGGGACAAAGCCTTGAAGGCAGGAAGTAATGCCAGTGTTGGAACATTCTGGAACCTGCAGCCTAGGAAAACATGATCCTGAGATAGACTTGACAATGACTGCTGAAGGCTGAGAGAAAACCCCAGGCTGTGCAATAGAAGCTGGGCAAAATGAAGATCCTGCACCAGCTTGGATGGGATGAGGCCTGAAGTAAGATTGTCAAGATAAGAAATATATGCATGTCCTGAAGCCTGCAAAAGGTGACTACAAGGGCTAGACATTTGAACACCCTTGGGTCTGCTGAAAGCAAGGGCAATGCAGAGAACTGAAAATGAGAGGAAGAAACAGAGAAATGCAAATATTTCCTAAACAGAGGGTGGTTAGAAATATGAAGGTAGGCATCCTTCAGGTCCAAGAAAACTAGAGAGGCCTGGGGAAGCAACAGGGGAAATAATCTGAAACAGCATTTGGAAGGATGGCACTTTGAGAAAGGTGCTCTGAAAGGAAATGACCAGGACAGGTCTCTGAGACCTGGCTTTCCTGGGTACCATAAACACCCAGGAATAAAAACCCAAACTCCACTCAGTCTGAGGAACCAGGTGAATGGTACTCTGGTCCAGCAGACCCTGCAATACCCCTAGAAAATGAGGAAGCTGTTCTGCAGGAGGTTGGAGAACACCTGAGAAGGAAGGAACAGTCTTCCAAGTCATGAAATAACACTGCCAGATAATGGAGAAAAAACAAATGTCTGAGGTAAATCATCTCTCAAATTGAGAGAAAAAGCCTAAGGGACAAGGGAATATGACCAATAGGAATGGAGGGCAGGCAGACAGACAGATGGCTACAGATTTGTCAGGAAAGGACTGCTTCTGGGGGCTGGGCATTTCAGTAGGCTAATTGGAAAAAAACACCTAGGAGCGCCTTCTTACCTTTGGAAGACTGCCTAGGGAGTCTATGCAAAAAAGCAGTCTTACTAGGGAAATTCCTCTGAAACTTGGGAATAGGTGAAAATATATGCTTCAAATCTTTTCTGATCTTACCCTAAGCCTGTAAGGTCTTGAAAACCACAGCCACAGCAGTACCAAACAAATTCTGATTATAGAAGGGAGCACCCAGAAGCTTTAATTTGATATGTGTCAAGGCCTGAGGTGAAGCTAAGAATGCCTCATCACAGAGCCAGAAGCAACAGCCATAGAAGGTGCATCAGCCACATCACAGCTGTATTTGATAGTGATGGCTAACTTGAGAAGTGGAACTGAGCAAAAGGAGTGCCAAGGCCTTATATCCTCAGAGTCTCAGGCATATCAGAAACAATCTACCCAATCTGGGAAAGCAGAGACATGATGTCCCCTTGCAATAAAAGTCTAGTAACTGATGGCCCCTAAAGCCCAAAGTAGCAGAACTGTATACTTTTCTTACCAATCTTCTCCAAGTCTCTACTGTCCTTATCTGAAGGAAGTAGCCTGGAAGAAGGCAAACTAGAAGGCTTATCAGTACATACAGAAATCACTGCTGGAGCAGATGAAGGGCAGTGATTTCTGTATGTACTGATCACACAAGGGGAACACAGGACAGTCCATCTGTAAAAATTCATAACACCTTTTCTGGATGTCTGAAACTTGGGGGCAATCCTATCTGAAATGCTCCATCATACACAGAACCGTAGCCCAAAGGAAACTCCTCTACAGGAGAATTAGGACTAATACTCTTCCTCCTGAGATCCACAGACTAAAGGTGAAGGCAATTGAAATGAATAGGGTATGGAGTCATCCTCAAAGTCAGAATCCTTGTCAGAAGACTCTGGGTCCCAAGTCCTCTTAGGATTAGAGGACCAAGGAGGTGCAGGAACCAAAACCCTCAAAAGGCACTTCAATGCCATCTAGGTATAAAACAAGACTTGAGTGAAGGTCCTGCTATTCCCTCTGGGGATCCCCAGGAGCTGACACCACATTCTGCCTTATCAGTGGGACATCTGCTCTAACAAAATGCAGAGGGTCAGACTTCTGCCTGGATTCAATTCACGTACCAAACACCTCTTCCCTAACTAGGCTATGTGGAATCCCTTTAGGCGCCTTGGAAATAACCAGCAGTGGTTCCCCCTCAATGTCTGTGGCAGACATAGTACAGTTTTGTACCTACCATAAATGTAGATGTTCGAGTGCTAATACAGCTGCAGTCATAACAGATGGGTTCTCCCGCCGTCAGGCGGGTCCTCGGTCGGCCAAATTCCAAAGTCTAGGTCCGGCGTCAGTTGTCGTCTCTTCTTCCCTGACGTCAGTGCGACAGGGGTATAAAGAAACCAGCCGACGCCATTTTCTTCAGTTTTTCTTGCCCCAGATGTCAGGTGCCCCCAAAAGGAAGGCAATACATAAATTTGTGTAATCATGCAGTGCAATATAATCAAAATATAGTAGTTGCAAGCAAATACATCATAAATGAATACCCCAATCAGGTTGTATGAGGATGTGTTAGCCTATAGGCCTGTCCCAAGAGGGGAAGGAGGGAGGGAAACCTGGACTGCAGCTGTATTAGCACTCTAACATCTACATTTATGGTAGGTACAAAACTGTACTATGTTCATCGTGCATACAGCTGCAGTCATAACAGATAGGTAGAATCCCAAAGCTAAGAAAGGGGTGGTAGGCACTAGGTGGAATTAGGAGGAGCCAAAATGCCCTGCAAGACTGCAGTGGCAAAGCCTGCTCTAGATTTTGAGTATAATGGTAGGTTGTAGTGCTTGGAGAAAGGTATGCACAGAACTCCAAGTGGCTGCTTCCAAAATATCCTTGGTAGGAACTCCTCTGAGGAATGCTGCAGAGGTGGCTGTGGCCCTGGTGGAATGAGTCCTAATGCCTGTAGGAACAGTTTTGCCATGAAAGGAATAGCAAAAGCGTATGCAGTGGGCTATCCATTTTGAGATTGTCTGTATGGAAATTGGCTTCCCTTGAGCTCCTACCGCACAGGCCACAAAGAGCTGTTCTGATTTTCTGAAAGGCTTTGTTCTGTCCAAATAATAACGCAGTTGTCTGTGGATGTCCAAGGAATGTAGTAATCTCTCCCCTTTGTTTTGAGGATTGGGATAAAAAGTAGGTAAATGTATGGCCTGATTTAAAGCCACCCTGGATACCACTTTAGGCATAAAGGACGGGTTGGGTTCGTAAGGAAAAACTGTCCTGATGGAAGATGATAAAAGGTTGGACGGCCATGAGAGCCTGTAGTTCTGAAACTCTACGAGCTGAGGTGATAGCCAGAAGGAAAGCTGTTTTCCAGGACAAATATTGCAAATCTGATGAGGCAGCTGGCTCAAAGGGAGGCAAGGTCAGTTTTTTCCAGCATGAAATTAAGATCCCAAGCAGGTATTGGTTGTTTTCTTGGAGGCCTTAAATTCTTAGCCCCTCTGAGAAACTGCCTTAGGAGAGGGTGAGAGAATAAAGGTGGATCAGTGTTGTATTCTGCAGAAATGGCTGATGCATGGATTTTGATGGAAGAGAAAGAAAGTCCACTGCTTAGCAGTTCAGCCAAATATTGTAGTATTTGAGGTAAATTCAGTTTTCCAGGATCCTGGCCCTTTTTCTCATTCCAGACACACAAACGTTTCCATTTTGCGGAGTAAGCTTTTCTAGTTGATGGCCTTCTGGCCTCCAAAATGACATCCTGCACCTCCTTGGAGAGTAGGGCCTGTTGTGATGCTAAGGAATCTTCCATGCGGCTAGATTGAGTGTTTTTAGCTGGCTGTGAAGAGTTTTGAAACTGTGCTGAGTCAGAAGAGGAGGCATTAGAGGCAGGGTCCATGGTGGGGAATGCGTCAGGCTCCTCAGGAGTGGGTACCAGTGTTGCCTTGGCCAGTCCGGAGCAATGAGGATCATCTTTGGTCTGTCTGCTTTGGTCTTTAATAGAACTTTGGGCAACAGAGGAAGAGGAGGGAAGGCATAAACTGTCATTGATGTCCAACTGAAGGAAAGAGCGTCCAACTCTCCAGGTCTTTGGATGGAAGATCCTTGAGCAGAATTTTGACAATTGATGATTCTTGTGGAAGGCAAAGAGATCTATGTCTGGACTTCCCCATTCTTGTATTATTTCTGTAAAAACTTTTGGATGCAATTTCCATTCGTGTGGATCTGTCATATTCCTGCTTAGGTTGTCTGCCACCGTGTTTTCCTTGCCTGGCAAGTACTGTGCTTGTAGTTCCATCTGTAAGTCCATGGCCATGTTCCAAAGTGACATGGCCAGTCTGCATAGGGGATAAGAATGTGTTCCTCCCTGTTTGTTTATGTACCACATAACTGTGGTGTTGTCCGTTCTTATCAATAGTTGACCTGGTTGTAGAAGGTCCTTGAAAGCTATAATAGCATTTATTACTGCTAGCATTTCTTTTGATTGATGTGAAGGTGCTTTTCTTTTTGGGACCATTTGCCCTGAATGCACCGGTCTGTCATGTGCGCCCCCCAGGCGTAGTCCGAGGCGTCTGTTGTGATGAGTTGATTTGCTTGAGGCTTGCTGAATGGAAGACCTGTGTTTGTTTGACATGCTTGAGCCCACCACAGAAATTCCTTTTGCAGACATGGAATTAGTGGTATTATTGTTTCCAAACTGTGGCTGTGTTGAGACCATATGTTTTTCAGGTGCCACTGTAGTTTTCTCATATGCAGCTTTGCACATGGGATTAGTAAGATGCAAGATGCCATGAATCCCAGAGCCTGCAGGATTTTCCTTGCAGTCAGCCTAGTGCAATTTGCCAGTGTTCTGAAGTATTGAATTAGTTGCCCTGCTTCTCTGGCATGAGGTAGGCCATCTGGGTGTTTGTGTCCAAATTGGCACCCAGGAAAATTATCTTCCGAGAGGGTATTAGCCTTGATTTCTCTTTGTTGACTGTGTATCCCAGAGAGTTTAATAACATTATTACATAAGCCAGATGTTTCAGAAGAATGTGCTTGCTGTCCGCTTGGATCAGGCAGTCGTCCAAATAAGGGTATATTTGAATCCCTTGAAGTCTGCAGTAGGCAATTACTGATGCCAGGCATTTCGTGAATACTTTGGGTGCAGTAGATAAGCCAAAGGGCAATGTAGAGAATTGATAATGGGTTGAACCTGCAAGAAATTTGAGGTACCCTCTGCAATTTTGTCTGATTGGGACATGCAGGTATGCCTCTCCTTGAGGTCCAATGTTACCAGCCAAGACTCCTTGCCCAGCATGGGAAGAAGTTGCTGTAGAGTGAGCATCTTGAATTTTGGTACAAGTAGAAATGTGTTTAGGATGGATAGATCCAAAATAGGTCTCCAATCTTTTACCTTCCTTGGCACCAGAAATAGCCTGGAATAAAAACCTTGACCTTGTTCGTGTGTAGGTGCCTCTTGAATAGCTTTCATATTTATGAGATCTGAAATTTGCCTTTGTGCCTCTGCCCTTTGATTGTGTGGCAGGTTTGGCATGCCTCTCATTTTTGGAAGGGTATGAAAATGGAATTTGTAGCCTCTCTTTATAATGTCCAGGATCCATTTGTCCTTTGTGACAACATGCCAATTTTTTGAAAATAATGCCAGCTTTCCTCCTAAGGGGGCTGCCATTTGAGACCTGGTTGGCGTGCAAAGGGGAAAGTCATTGGGTTTGCTTTCTGAAAGATTGCGAGTTGTCCTCACCACCTCTTTGTGTAGGAGCTTGCCATTGTCTGCCTCTATACGATCCTTGTGATTGTCCTCTGCCCCTCGGGTGCCTGTATCTGCCTCTTTGGGGTCTGTCTGTGGCAGGAAAGGGACCAGTTTTTGGAAGGCCAATTTCTACTAAAACGTGGGGGATGAACCTGCAGAAATTCTTTCACAGTTTGCATTGATTTAGCCTTTTCCTCCATTTTCCGTAATACTTCCTCAGCATTAGCACCAAATAGTACATCCTTTTGAAGAGGGGCGTCTAGTAATTTAGCTTTGACATGATCAGGCAAGGCTTGTTCCTTGAGCTAGGCATGCCTACGTATGACTGAGCCTGTAACAGCAGCTCTACATGAGGCCTCTACAGCATCAAAACCACATTGCAAGGTATGCTTACCCACTTGTTCTGCACTATGCATCAAATCCTGCAACTCCTTCAAGTCTGGTTGTTCAGGTTGTGACATTTTACTTTTCAATTGTGATAACAAAAACTGTTGGTATTTTAGCATATGAAACTGACAGTTTAAGGCCCTCATGGATAAGGTAGCCGAGGTATATACCTTTTTTCCCCACCTTTCTAAGGATCTGGAATCTCTCTCGGAAGGCAATGTTTTTTTGGCAATGGAGGCCTTAACTCCCTTGCACCCCTGTGAGATGGTTTCTAGGTCAGCAGCATGGCTTTTGTATAGAAATTGGTGCGAGTCAGGAACCCTGTAGTACCTGTCAGGCTTAACTGGAGCTGGAGGTAGAGAGTCTGGGTTAAGGCAGGCCTCCAAGTAAACATCATCTAGGATGTCCAAGACAGGAGTTATAGCCAGAGGCCTGTGCTGGGGTAACAAAAGAAATTCCCTGAGCCTTTTCTTGGAATCTGAATAATCCTGGCCTTCCCAGTGGAAGTGTTCCCTTAAGGTATGCAAAGTTTCCCCAAATGAGTAATCCTCAGGGGGAAATACAGAAGGAATAGACTCCTCCGCATCAGAGTCTTCAAAAGGGGAGTAAGACTGTTCCTGATCATCAGAGTGTTCTGAAATAATGGAGCCCTGATCAGAGGACGGGGAATCTTCCTCCACTCTGGGCCTTTTGTCCAGAGGGAGCTGAGAACCTCTGATTAGAGTAATTAAATCCTCAGCCATTTTAAGCATCTGTTTCTTAGGCATGGGGCCTGGAGATGGGCCCTGTGTAGCTGGTCTCTTAGAGTGCATGGTTGCTTTAGACTTGGTGAAAGCCTTGATGGAGAAAGAAGAGGAAGGTCTGAAGACACCTTGAGTGGAGCTGGACCTGTCCACATTCTGTGTTTCAATGCCAAGAGTGGCTTCGGTATCTGTAGTCGGGGTGTGGGCCGAGGAGCCTGCGACCTCGGGCACAGGAGACACCGCCAAAGATGTGTCGTCGGTAATCAGGGGCTGCGTAGGCGCCTCACTGAGAACTGGACCACGTGTAGTCGGCTTTGGCGTGGTGCTGGTAGAGACCGCGGACCTCGAGCGTCAGTCCTTTGTCTTTGCATTTTTTTTTAGACAAAACCGGAGTCGGAGTATCCGACGACATAGTATAGTTAAATGCTTTCCCAAAATAATGCTGGGTGAACTCCGCCCGACGCTTAATAGTGCGTTCGTTGAATGTAGCACAAAAACGACAGACCGAGACGTTGTGGTCTGGGCCTAAACAAGGAATACAGAGGGAATGGAAATCCTTATGCGGTATTTGCTTCCCACAAGAAATACAATTATTAACTTTGTCTGACATCGGTCTGAGGCAAGAAAATTTCCCCAACGGGGTACTTAGCTTTTAAGAAGACTTCGGTTTCCAATTTTTCGTAATCTCAGGAGCTGGCCGACCGGCACTTGCGAACTGCTTCTGCTACGGGCAGCGCACGGCAAGAAAGACTGAAGAAAATGGCGTCGGCTGGTTCCTTTATACCCCTGTCACACTGACGTCAGGGAAGAAGCGACGACAACCGACGCCGGACTTAGACTTTGGAATTCGGCCGACCGAGGACCCGCCTGATGGCAGGAGAACCCATCTGTTATGACTGCAGCTGTATGCATGATGAACATCTGCAAGGCCTCAAAGTACATGTGAGAGGTGGAGGCTGGACTGTAGCAGACTCAGCCCTAGACTTCTTGACCTTTTTGAGTGGCAGCTGTACTTCACGTACAAGCAAATTCTGCCATGGTATTTCGGGCCAATAGTTTGAGAAACTGGTTTTCAAGGTAAATGGAGAGTGAAGAAAGGCAGCTACACAAAGTCTTGCGTACAAAAGCCTGACAGATGGAACAAAGTGTGATTGTGAGATGTGTCTAAGCAAAACTGTTACCTATCATAGCAGTCTTTATGGGAATCTGCCTCCCACAGTGACATTCCCCTTTCTTGTACGAGATGTAACCCACTGAACAATGTAAGAAAAAGAAAAGAACCAAAACGGGGTACTTATCTGAAAGACGTACACTCTGTATAAATAGCAAAGTGAAAAGCTTTCAGACCAAAGTGTGATAATAGCGTTCGGACTGACAGCAACAAAATTATGACTTGGGAGCATACGTACTCAACTTTATGCCTCACATTTGCATGAGGTGCATACGTTTGACGTACGATGCTCCCTGGGCAATAAAGACTTTGCAATGTTGGGCAAATGATGGGGACTATCCTTGGCAGGAGATCCCAGACATGAATATTGCAACAATGATATGGAAGGACATCTGTCATTATAAGTACATAACTTACATATGTGATGCAGCCTTCTTCTATTCCTCTCCGTCCATTCCTCAACTGACTTGTCAGAGTCTCCAGCTACTTAGTTCCGAGGGAGGTCTCATGGAAGGACGTTCTAGAGGACGGCACAACAGAAAGTTGTCCCATCTCTGGAAAGCAAATCCAATTTGTAATGGGAAATAAAGATATGAACATTAGACCAGGTGGCAGCAGCACAAATGTGATCAATTGAAGCCCCAGTAAAGAAGGCTGAAGAAGTGGATACAGTTCTTGCAGAGTGCACTTTTGGTGGTCTTGGTAGACAAACCTTTCGGCATATAAACATGGGAGATACAGCCAGTCAACCACCCAACTAAAGGTAACCTTTCACAAGCCTTGACTCATCTTAGTCTTAGAAAATGTAACAATGATCAGATTTCCTAAAAGGTTTGGTTCAATGAAGGTAGAAGCATAATTGTCTGGGCACACCCAACAAATGGAGCAAATATTCGCCTTTATTTGAAAAATTTGGCAGGAAGACTTGAAGATTAATACTCTGAGTGAAGACTGTGAAGCTACTTTAGACAAAAAAGGATTGGTCTTTAAAGTAACCCTGTCCTAATGAAAAATAATGTAAGGGAGTTGGCAAGAAAGAGCTTTGAGCTCTGTCACCCTTCTGACTGAAGTAAGGGGAACCAAGAAAAGGGATTTCAAAGTCAAAAATGTTAGGTGCACCTTGCCAGCAGGTTCAAAACAAGTTTGAGTCAAGGACTGCAGCAAAACAGTCAAGTCCCAAAGAGGAGTAGTATCCTTAAGTGGAGGTCTAAGAGGAAAGGTACCACTGAAGAAGGCTTTGCACAATCGTGAGGCTAATGAAGCACTATTCTCTCCCACATCGAAATTTGAAATGGCCGCCAATTGAACTTTAACAGAATAACTAGCTTCTTTATGAAAAATGAAGGCAAGGAATTCTAACACTGCTGACATAGGAACAGAAAAAGGATCCAGATTTCTGTGTGAAGCCCAAAAGGAAAATATATTCCATTTATTTTTGTAAAATTTCCTGGTGGATAGCTTCTGCAAAGAGGTAAGAATGTGGACCACTTGGGAAGAAAGCATGGACTGACTAGCCATCATTGGAAGTGGAAAACCATATGGTTAAGCTGCAGGGCTTTAATACCTAGATGAGGCATTTCATACAGGTAAAACAAATCTGGATTCAAATCTCGTACCCAAGGGGTTTGTACCATATGAGGCCAGAGGTAGGGAAACCAAACCTGTCGAGGCCAAAAAGGTGCAATGAGGATGAACTTGACCTTCTATTGCAATGCTTTCCGCAACATTTTGGAATTAGAAAAAACATACTAAGTATTAAAGTATTGCAACAATTTAAATATCAAAAAAATCACACTAGCCTGAACCACAAATCGTGTCTAAAGCTACAGATCCTAAAGTCTAAAAAAGTGGCAGAGTCAGATCCAAGGTTGGATCAAAGACCCATCTATTGAGGAATGGATGGAAAATTCATCGTATCTACTGCTTACTTTCAACCCAGTATAGACTGACCCTTATCCTATTCGACTTCTTTGCTCCATGAACTTGATTTTGCTACAGAAAAACCCTACAATTTCTACCTTACCCAAGTCAATTGCAGTAGCATTCATTTTCCTCCCCTTCACTTTAAATATCCTGACTATTCAATACTGATTTCATATTATTATCTGCATATTCACTACTACGCCTCTTTTGCTTTTGGTTATCATATTCTTTCTGTACATTACACTGGCCAAAAATACCTTCCTTTTCAATGTCTAGTACATGAAGGATTGCATTCCCATGAAACACAGCCTCTACAGTTATACTAATTTTCTTCTCGTACCTCCACTTGCTAAATGTTCTACATTACAAACTCAATATTTCAGAGGTCAAGTACAGTACTTTATATTACCTCTTTTTATATAAAATGTTTAGTGTTTTAAATGCATTATACATTCATTACACAGAAGAAATGTGTATAAATGCTCTGTTAAAAGACAACTCCATACATAAAAACCATTCCAAGTGAGCAGAATTTTTCTGCCAAATAATTGCATAAATACAAAAGCTTTCCTCAGTGAAAAGCTTCCGCATAATGCCTTTGCATCTCCAAGAGGATAATCATTCTAATATGACCAAGTATAAACTAAAATGGTTTAAGTATAGAGGTCCATACCTGCCAGATTTCATCTTGGTCTTGTGCAAAAAAATAGGCTACACTCCATTTCACTTTGATTCTTTTTTAAGCAGATTACATTTGTTACTACATGCACAGCTTCAGAGGAAGATGGTCTGCTGAACTCCTTAATTCGATATCTGCTGCTCTAACAGATGAATACCGTCTTCAAGTATCCAACAGATATTCCTTTTTGTCACTTGATCCAACTCCAGCATGGCATGAATGGAGAGATCTTCAATGGCTCTCCAACACCATAATGAAGTTCCACCCTAGTTTGCTTAAACCAGGTATTATCACCCTCACTCATTAAAAGTAGGAGTGGGGTTAGTAATGTGGCTACTTCACACAAAGGCAGTAGACAGCAGGTGCCTATAAATGTAAGGAGATAGAAGTGGCAGGATAAAGCAATGGATAGAAAATAAGGGCCCACACCCAAATCATAGTGAGGAATAATCAAGTCACTACCTTTGCTGCAAGAGCTAGGGCAGCTAGCTTCCTAAAGAAAACCAGAAGAAACAAAACATACTATTCCTGATTCACTTCCTTTCAGTTACTGCCTACACCCCAAGTTACACTTGAGGAAACAATTACTTTGCTGCTTTTAGTGTTACATAAAAAGAAGTTATGTACCTACCATAACGTTCCATGTTAGTTGTCTTCATCTCGCCATCCTTCTTGCTGTTTGGGTTCGGAGCCGAACCTCGGCTCCAACTTGGCCATCTTCTATAGCTCGAGAGCTGTTTACTGGCTCAAGGCTACCCCTTATCCCAGAATGCCTAGCATCAGCTACCCAGATCTCATTTGTGATAGCGCACACTAGACATAAGTAGAGTAACCAGTTACCTAAAAACTGGTTATCCAATACACATAAACAAGGAGAGAGTCAAATTACCTGGCAAGTGAAGTAATAAAAGATACTCAGCCAGTGAAAACAAAAAAGGAACTCCTCTCAATCCTCTAGGAAGGGGGAAGGAGGGGGGGACGCAAGAAGGAAGGCGAGATGAAGACAACTAACATGGAACGTTATGGTAGGTACATAACTTCTTTATGTTAAGTTGTCCATCTTGCCTTCATTCTTGCTGTTTGGGACAGCATCCCTAGCACCTAAAATCCCGGGTGACTCATTGGAACAGACTCTTCAGAACAGTAGAACCAAAGGAAGCTCTGCTCCGGGAGACCATATCCACCTTGTAATGAGAGATAAAAGTGTGAGGGTTTGCCCAAGTGGCAGCTGCACAGATTGAGTCTATGGGCAACCTCGACTGAAAGGCCACAGAGGTGGCTAATGCTCTAGTGGAATGACCTTTTGGTTTAGCTGGTAGCTCTTTATTTCATAACTGATAAATAAAAGCAATAGTATCAGATAACCATCTGGATAAGGTCACCTTAGAAACTGGAAGGCCTTGTTTGTTGAAAGCATAAGAAAGAAATAACTGGTCTGACTTTCTTAGTATTATGGAGGTAAAAAGGCAATTGTCTGTGCACATCCAATTGGTGGAGCTTGTATTCTGCCTTGTTGCTGTGAATAGGAAAGAAAACTGGGAGATCTATGGATTGATTTAAATTGCTCTCTGAGCAGATTTTAGGAATAAAGGATGGTTTGGTCCTCCAAGAGAAACTCTGTCCTTGTGAAACACCAGGTAAAGAGGACAAACACATAGTGCTTGAAGTTCTGAGACACATCTAGCTGAAGTGATAGCAACCAGAAAAAGTGTCTTCCAAGAAAGAAATTTTAAGGAACATGACGCTGCCGGTTCAAAGGGAGGCAAAATTAAGGGAGCTAAAACTAAATTGAGATCCCAAGGACGAGGAGGATCTCTAACTGGGGGTCTAAGAAGAGATGTTCCTCTCATAAAGGCCTTGCATAGCTTATGAGACATTATGCTAGAATTAAACATACCGATATGAAAATTAGAAATGGCAGCTAGTTGTACTCTAATGGTAGCGGAAGCCGCACCGGCCTGAAAGAGTTGTGCTAGAAATTCAAGAATTTCATGGACTGGGGCTGGGAAAGGATCCACATTCCTAGATTCAGCCCAGTAAGAAAACCGTTTCTATTTACTAGCATACGTTTTCCTTGTAGTAGACTTATGAGAGGAAACAATATCATCACGGACTGCTGGGGAGATTTTGCAAAGCCTGGCTAAGGTTGGAAGTGAAGTAACCAAGCTGTGAGCTGGATAGTTTGAAGGGATTGGTGCAACTCGCCTGATTGATGAATCAGAAGATCTGGAACTGGGTCCAGAATCCGTGTTTGATCCAGAAGGTGGAGGTGTAGAACGGGAACCATATCTGTCGAGGCCAATATGGGGCAATGAGGATCTTTTTGCAACCCAACGATTTTGCATTCTATAGGAGTCTTGGAATTAGGGGAAAAGCGTAGAGTCCCTGAGGCCAATCATGGACTAGAGCATCTCTGGGTATATGACCTGGAAGAGGAAGTAGGGGAGAAGTAGCTGCTTCATTTGTTGAGAGGAGTGGCAAATAGGTCGCAACAAAGCTGTCCCCATTTGCGGAAGATAAGATCCGCAACTTCCTGATTCAGAGACCACTCGTGAGGCATGAGGATAGCTCTGCTGAGCCTGTCCACTATGACGTTGGACTTCCCAGGGATGTGTGTTGCTATCAGAAAACGTTGGGAGGAAATCTACCATTGCCACAGTCTGAGTGCTTCTCGACACAAGGGGTAAGACCTGGTCCCGCCCTGTTTGATGTACCACACCACTGACATGTTTGTCTGTTTGGACTGCAATGGTCCCCGGAAGGAAAAGAGTCTTGAAGGGCTTGCAACGCTAGGAGAACCACTCTCATTTCTAGGAAATTGATATGCAGATGGTACTTGTGAGGTTGCCAAGTGCCTTGGACTGTCCTGCCTAGATAATGCCCCCCCCCCACCCTATCTGGTCACTGTGGCTACCGGACGGGGTTGTATGAAAGGTCTGCCCTGAATTACTAAAGGGGAGACCATCCACCAAGAAAGGTGCCTTTTGCATGTTTCTGTGATCAGGATCATGTGAGACATGGGTTGTTCCTGGAAAGACCACTGCGCGAAAAGAAGCCACTGAAGGATTCTCATGTGGAAACGCGCTAATGGGACAAGAAGAATGGCAGCTGCCATGGAACCTAGAGCTTGGAGGACATGTCTGACTTGAACCCTTTTGCTCTGCATTAGAATTAACAATTGTTGACGAACAGTGGAAACTCTTTCCTGTGGTAATCTTGCAAACATTTCTTGTGTGTTTAATTCTGCTCCTATGTATGTGATAGACTGACAGGGCAACGAGGCAGATTTTTCGAAATTTACTGTAATCCCTAGTTGAGTGCATGCTGTGATTATATAATCCCATACCTCTAAGAGTTGATGCCTGGTGGTAGCAGTCAGGAGCCAGTTGTCTAGAAAGGGAAACACCTGGAATCCTTGACGCCTCTGGTGAGCAGTGACTACTGCCATATACTTGGTGAACACCCTGGGGGCTGAGGTGAGACCAAAGGGCAGAGCTCTGAACTGGTAATGACTGGCCCCTACCCGGAACAGAAGAAATCTCCTGGAGTGCATGTCCATCTTGATATGGTAGTATGTGCCCTGAAGATCTATCGAGCACATCCAATTGTCCTGACCAAGAAAAGGGAAAATGGACTGCAGTGTCATCATCTGGAACTTTTCTTTTTGTACAGATTTGTTCAATCTGCTGGGATCCAGTATTGGTCTCCAGTCCCCTGTCTTTTTTGGTAATAAAAAGAATCTTGAGTAAGTTCCGGATCCTAATTGGTCTGCGGGGACTTCTTGAATGGCTCTTTTTTCTAGCAGTCTTGAAACTTCTGTGACTGCTTGATCCCTTAGATTGGGTGGGACATCTGGGATGGGCTTTTTTGATTCTATGGGGGATTGATGGAATGGAATTTTGTAACCTCCGGATATAATGGATAGTACCCATCTGTCTCCTTATATTTTGCCAAGCTTTTGGGTGCAGCGAAAGTCTTCCCCAGACTGCCTCCAGAGGTGAGCAGTCGGGCAACCCTTCAGGGATGCTGGAAGGGCTTGGCAGAGAAGGTTTCCCTGTCACCCTGGTTTTGCGGTCTATTGTTGTTTCCCCCTCTGCCCCTGGGGGAAAAATCATCACGTGTCAGCAAGGGTCCTTGGGATTTTCGTAACCACATTTTTCCGTTCTTCTGACCTTTGGGATAAGGCCTGGAAGGAGTGGAAAAATGGACTCCCACACCAGAGTGAGTCTTGCCTTCCTGCTCACACCTGGCCAACGTGCCTTTCACCTGAGGCCCAAAGACAAAGGAGCCAAAGGGAGTATTGGTGAAAGACGCTTACAGGGGTTCCGCAAACTGACACAGCCGCATCCAAGCAGGTCTCCTGAGAGCCACACCTGTCCCTGTAGCTCTGCTCGCTCCATCGGCTGCACAGGAAATCAGCCTCATGGAGGAGTTGACTATGGAATTTAGAGTCGCAAGCTGAGAAGCTACTTTGGCTGGTGCGCCCTCAGCTGTAGGATCTTGAAGGGTATCTCCAAACTCTTTCAGGAGATCCCTTTGAAGACGTGTAAAATGGCATAGATAGTTCAGGGACCTCATTGAAAAGGTCGCTGAAGCAAACATTTGCTTTCCATATCTGTCCATCGTCCCAGACTCTGTTCGGCGGATGAACAGATGAAGAGGTTTCTGCTAACTCTTTCTTGGTGGCTGCTGCTACCACCATGCATCAACGGGCGAACCTTTGGAGAGGAATTGTTTGTCCTGGGGGGCTGTAATAAATTTGTTTGGTCTCCTTGGAGAAGGTTCCACAGAATCTGGAGATGACCAAGCCTTTTGAGCCACTACAGACATGAGTGGATCGAAAGAGGAGATACCCAGAAAGTGGAAGTTTGGGAACTAAATGCTTCCAGGTATACAGACTTGTCCTCAGTAAGGGCTAGGGAAGTCCAGTCCCTGCTCTGTCTAAGCATTTCAAGGATGTCTGAAAAGGAAACATCTTCAGAGGGAGACCTTGGGGACCCTTCCGATTCATCCATGTCTGTATCTGAAGTGACAGACTCAGGGGAGTCTATGTGCTTCCTCTTGCACTTCTTCTTTCGGGGAGGCTCTTCCGAGTGATCAGGGGTGGCTTTGGAAGAAGATGGATCACCCAATGTGGTGTCCTGGGACATAGGTTCCCTACGCTTGGGGTCTGGAGGAGTAGAGGTTGAAACAGACACCAAGGGGGGAGGAGCTGATGGAGTTGGCAGTAGAGCTGTTTCGGGGGACAGCACACTCCGCATGACCTCGAAGGCATCCCAACCTCTAGGCAGAGAAAGCTCCAGCTCCGAAGAAACAGGAGTCTTTCTCCGCAGCGAGGGTGACCGCTCCGAGGCCGATGCTGGAGCCGAGCTCACCTGCGCCGAAGCTCCAAGGCGAACGGGGTCGGACAAGGGTCCGATGCCACTCCCCATCTTGGAGCAGACGAGAGAGCCTTGGCGCCCAGATACCTCGATAGAAGATATAATATCTAAGTAATCGGAGCCGACGTTGGAACCGAAGGAGAGATGATGATTGGCGCCGACAGTTCTACTACCTGCAGATCCATGGTCTCCGGCTCCGAGCTAAATGTAGTCGGTGGAGGAGCAGAAATAGAGATGGTTGGAGCAGATACCTGTTGAGGTGGGCTGGACAGAAAGTTTGCCAGTGCCTATGACTTAAGCAACCTACTTACTACTCTCTCCACATCATGATCCGATAATCTAGAGGATCGAGAGGAGTGGGAAGAATGATGGCTATGTTCACTCTGTAACAAAGGTGACTGAGGTGCCGAGTGGATGGACTCCAAAGACGGAGACCTCTGTCTCTTATGGCTCAGAGATAGCACATGGAACAGACAGAGGAGTTGTCTTGTCGGTGCCAGCTGGCACCGACATACTTGGTTGGTCAAGTAAAGGAGTCGGCTCCGAAGGTGGAGCCAACGGCTTGACAGACTTAGGGGATTTCACTGGCTGAGTACTTTTAGCCGCAGAATCCTGAGGCTTCAATAATCCCCGAAGGATTAATTTGTTTTTGCACTCCTGCAATACCCTTGGACTAAAAGCGTGACATACAGAACAGGAGTCCTGCAGGTGAACAGCACCCAGACAATATACACAACTAGTGTGCCCATCTGTCAGAGACATTTTCGGACAGCATGAGTCACACTTTTTGAAGCCAGATACCTCCTTGGTATCTTTAGACATTTTTACTAACAACAACCACAACAACAATAAGAAAATGCTATACTACAAAACTAAGAAAAAATAGTCTTTTTTTTTTTTTTATATACAGTTTAAGGACAGAAGGAGAGCCTCTAATTTAAATGGCTGTCCTAAGGGGGAGGGAGAACTCTCTAATTTAAACGAGTTCAGGGGAGAAAGAAGACCTGCGAGTTATGGAGCGACGGCCAAGAAAGCTACAACACACAAGAAGCGATAAGGGATAAAGTAATATAAAGACAAAAACTTGACAAATTTTTAAGAATACACAATTATAACAGAAAAAATCTATACCAAGCCTGAGCCAGTAACGAAGCAACCTAGCAGCTGAAGCGGCAAATGAGATCTGGGTAGCTGACGCTGGGCATTCTGGGATAAGGGGTAGCCTCGAGCCAGTAAACAGCTCTCGCGCTATAGAAGAAGGATCGGCTCCGAACCCAAACAGCAAGAACGAAGGCGAGATGGACAACTTAACATCAAGAAGTTATGTACTCACCATAACGTTTGATGTATGTAGTCCATCACGCCTCACATTCTTACCAGTGGGTTCGGAGCCGAACCTCGGCTCCGACTCAGCCATACTCTAGCTCGAAGTCTTCAATTGGTGTGTGGATAAGAGGTATCCCATGCTGCAATGCGCCTATCCCCCAGATCTTGTTTGCTGCGAGCTTTCATACACACACAGACATGTTGAGAGGAAGAACCAACTCAACATATCAAGAAGGAGTGCTGAAACCAGAGATTCAATCTCTAGGTCCTCCAGGAGGGGGTAGGTGGGTGGGTTAGTAAGAACTGAGGCGAGATGGACTACATACATCGAACGTTATGGTGAGTACATAACTTCTTGATGTTATGCAGTCCAATCTCGCCTACATTCTTACCCGTGGGACAGCGACCCTAGTACCTAGACCTTGGACGGCTCACTAGAAAATACTCCTGAGCACTGTGGAACCAAATAAGGATCTGCCCTTTGATACCAGATCCAATTTGTAATGACTAATAAAGGTGTGAGGAGATGCCCAAGTAGCTGCAGCACAAATATCATCCATAGACATCCTAGCCTGAAAGGCAGTAGAAGTAGACAAACGCATAGAATGAGCCTTTACCGTAAAGAGTAATTCCTTGCCATTTGAAGAATAGATGAAGGAAATGCAGCTAGAAATCCATCTGGACAGAGTTACTTTGGAAACTGAAGTCCCTAAGATTATTGTCTGAAAATGAGACAAAGAGTTAAGATTTCTTAAAATCTTTTGTTCTAAGCAAATAGAAACATAATTGCCTGTGGACATCTAGCTGATGAAACTTAAATTCTGCCTTGTTAGAGAATTCAGGGAAAAACACAGGCAACTCAATAGATTGGTTGAGACTGACCACTAAAGCAACCTTAGGCATAAAGGAAGGATTAGGTCTTAGTGAAACCCTATCCTTGTGACAAGTAAGGCGGCCGGACTGATAAAACTTGGAGTTTAGAGACCAGCCTAGCCGAAGTGATGGCTATAAAAAAGAGTGTCTTCCAACACAAAAATTGAATATCACGGGTTGCCGTGGGCTCAAAAGGAGGTGAGGTAAGCTGCTGTAGCATAAAATGAAGGTCCCATGGCATAACAGGATCAAAGATCGGAGGTCGAAGTAGCATAGTCCCTTTGAGAAAAGCCCTACAAACTCTGTCCACCATTAGATTGGGTTCATTAGCAACATGAAAAGTAGAAATGGCTGCCAACTGCACTTTGATAGTTGCTGCAGCAGATCCCTGACTAAACAGTTGAGATAGAAACTCTAAAACTGACTAGATGGGAGCTGTATAGGGATCAATCTGTCTTTCATGAGCCCAAATGGAGAATCTCTTCCACTTACTGGAATAAATTTTCCTAGTAGAAGGTTTGTGGGAGGAAGACGGAATATGAACCACCTCCGGTGAAAAATCATGAAGCCTGACTAGGGACGGAATTGGAGCAGCCATGCTGTCACCCGGAGGGTCTGGACGGAGGAGTGGAACTGCACTGACATACGAGTCAACAGATCCGGCTCTGGGTCCAGAATCCATGGCTCATCCATTAGATAAGGGTGAAGAAAAAGAAACCAGATTTAATGAGGGCAGTGTGGAGCAATCAGTATCATTTTGCTTCCCAAAGACTGTGCTTTCTGAATAGCCTTCCTTATCAAGGGAATTGGAGGGAAGGCATAGAGAAGACCAGAGGGCCAACCGGGGAATAAGGGTGAAGTAGTTGCTGCATTTGGCACTGAGGGGGCTGGCAAATAGATCGTAGCAAGGCTGACCTCATCTGCGGAAAATCCGTTCTGCCACTTGTTCATTCAGGGACCACTCATGAGGCATCAGAATAGCTCTGCTAAGCCTGTCGGCAATCACGTTGGACTTCCCCGGAATGTGCGTTAGCGCTGGGAAGATACTGCCCACTGCCACACTCGAAGAGCCTCTCTGCAAAGGGGATACAACCTGGTTCCTCCCGGTTTGTTCAGATATCAGACCACTTGACATGTTGTCCGAGTAGACTGCAATTGTCCCATGAGGAAGAAAGCTTTGAAGTGCTTGCAACGCTAATAGCACCACTCTCATCTCTAAGACATTGATATGCAAATGGACCTAATGTTCCTGCCACGTGCCTTGACAGTCTTGCCGAGATAATGCCCCCCCCCCACCTGATCTGGGAGGCATCCGTGGTCACAGTGGCAATCGGAGGAGTAAGAACGAAAGGCATATCCGTGTTGAGAATGCTGGTCTGAAGCCACCAACGCAGATCCTGCTTGCACCTGTCAGTTATTACAATAAAGTGGGAGTGGAAGGTGCCGAAGAGACCACTGGGCAAAAAGTAGCCACTGAAGAATTCTCATGTGAAGTCTTGCAAGAGGGACTAGCATAATCGTGGCAGCCATGGTCCCTAACAACTGGAGGACCACTTTTGCCTTGACCTTCTATAGTGGTAGTAGAGCGTAGGACTTGCTGCTGTAAAACATGAATTCTCTCTTCTGCCAGGAAAACCCTCATGAGCACTGTCTAATTTGGTGCCGATAAAGGTAACACGCTGCAAGAACAACAATGCAGACTTTTCCCAATTCAAGGTGATTCCCAGACTTTGGCACAGTGCAATAGTGGCGCCCATGGTCTGTACTAGTAGATGCCTGGTGGTGGCAGACAGGAGCCAGTCGTCCAGGTACGGAAACATTTCGAATCCCAAACATCTCAAGTGAGCCATTACCACTGCTATGCATTTGGTGAACACCCTGGGGGCTGTGGTGAGACCAAACGGCAGGGAGCAAAACTGAAAATGACTGGCTCCCAGCCGGAAGCGTAGGTGAATTCTGGATGCCCTGTCCATTTGTATATGGTAGTAAGCATCCTTGAGGTCGATGAAGCACATCCAGACATCTTTCCCTAATAACGGGAGCATTGACTGTACCGTGACCATGCGGAACTTGGACTTCTCTACATGAAGGTTCAAACGGCTGAGATCCAAAACGGGTCTCAGGTCTCCTGTTCTTTCCGGCCCCAAAAAGAATCTGGAGTACGTCTCTAATCCTACTTGGTCTGAGGGGATGGGCTGGATGGCTCCTTTTAATAGCAACTTTTGAACTTCTAAGGTTGCGGAATCCCTTAGACTGGGTGGGACGTCTGGGATTCTTTTGTTTGGAGGGGGAGTTGAAAGAAAAGGAATACGATAACCTCTGGAGATTATCTCCAATACCCACTCGTCTTGGGTGATGTCTCGCCTGGCTTCTGGGTATAGAGAAATGCGACCCCCGACTGGCTCCAGAGACGCACAGTCGGGCCTCCCCTAAGGAGCGCTGGTAGGGAGAAAGTACAGTTGTGTACACTTACCATAAATGTAGATGTTAGAGTGTATTCACTGTTGCAGTCATTAAATTTGGGTAATCTGCTGGCAGGTTGCTGTCAGTCAGCTTGAATATCAAAGTCTTGGGTCCTGCGTTGGTTGCTGTCTCCTCTTCCATGACGTCAGGTCGTCAGGGGTATAAAACAGGCAGCCAATGCCATTTTCTTTAGTTTTTCTTGCCCCAGATGTCAGGTGCCCCCCAAATGGGGAGCAAAAATATATATAAATATAAATATATAACTATATATGCATGCAATTGTCACAACAAACTTTACCTTTATCTAAAAGCAAATACACCACAAAGGCTGTAGAATGTAATGAAGGAAAGAGAAGCTGTAGAATAAAGGGGGGTGGCGGGTGGGTAACCCAGACTGCAACAGTGAATACACTCGAACATCTACATTTATGGTAAGTGTACACAACTGTACTATGTTCTTCGTGTTTCACTGTTGTAGTCATTACATTTGGGTAGAATCCCAAAGCTCTGGATGGGAGGCTGGAACTAAATAGCATTAGGAACGGCTATAAGGCCCTGCATAACTGCAGTAGTAAAGCCTGCCCTGGAATTAGAGAAGAGAGGCAAATGATAATGCTTTGTAAAACTATGAACAGAACTCCAAGTAGCAGCTTCTAGAATTTCTTTGGTTGGCACCCCTCTGAGAAAAGTTGCTAAGGTAAATGCAGCCCTGGTGGAATGTGACCTAATGTCCTTGGGCACCGGTTTACCATGATGCAAATATAAACAAATGCAGTGGCTTATCCACTTTGAAATAGTCTGCTATGAAATAGCCTTTCCCTCTGATCCTGCAGCAAATGCCACCAGTAGCTGGTCAGACATTCTTAGAGATTTGGTCCTGTTTAAGTAGAATCTTAGTTGTCTGTGTACGTCTAAGGAATGCAGAATCCACTCTCCCTTGTTCTGCAGATTTGGGTAAAAAGTTGGCAGGTGAATAGTTTGGTTAAGAGCCACATTGGATACCACCTTAGGCATAAAGGAAGGATTGGTCCTGAGGGACACCCTGTCTGGGTGAAAAATAATAAAAGGCTCCACAGCCATGAGGGCCTGTAGTTCTGAAACCCTACTTACTGAAATGATTGCCAGAAGGAAAACTGTTTTCCAAGATAAAAACTTTATATCTGCAGTAGCAGCTGGTTCAAATGGAGGCAGTGTGAGTTTTTCCAACACAAAACTGAAGTCCCATGCAGGAATAGGTGATCTTCTGGTAGGCCTTAAATTCTTGGCCCCTCTAAGATACTGTTTTAGCAGAGGATGAGAAAAGATGGGCGGCTCTGTGTTGTAATGAGCCAAGATGGCAGAGGCATGGATTTTTATTGATGAAAAAGATAGGCCCTTGTCAAGCATCTCAGTCAAGTATTGGAAAATCTGAGGAATATTTGGCTTTGCTGTGTCAGTTCCTTGTGCTTGGTTCCAAGCACAGAATCTCTTCCATTTATCAGCATAAGATTTTCTAGTACTAGGCCTTCTGGCTTGCAAAATGACATCCTCCACAGATTTACTGAGAAGTGTTGTTTGAATAATTACATGATCAGCCATGCTGCCAGGTACAGAGTTTTGAGCAGATTGTGCAGAATTTGATTGTTCTGCTGAGCCAGTAGATGAGGTATTTGAGGCAAGTACCAAGGAGGGAGTTGAGACATATTCCTTAGAATTGGGTACCAGGGCTGGCGAGGCCAGGCCAGTGCGGGACAATTAGAATCATTTTTGGTTTTTCCTGTCTGGCCTTTAGTAGGACCTTGGGAAGAAGCGGCAGAGGAGGGAAGGCATAGACTGATAGGATTTTCCAACTGAAGGATAGGGCACTTTCCATGCTTGTCTGTGATAAGTTCTTGTGCAGAATTTGTCCAGTTGATAATTCTGGGGAGAGGCAAATAAATCTATGTCTGGGCTCCCACATTTCTCTGTTATCATGCTGAAGACTTGTGGATCCAGTTTCCACTCGTGAGGGTCCATAAGATCTCTGCTTAGGGCGTCTGCCAGAGTATTTTGTTTTCCTGGCAGGAATTGAACTTGAAGATGTACTTGGTAAGTCAAGGCTGTGTCCCACAATGCCATGGCTAGTCTGCAAAGGGGGTAGAAATGTGTGCCCCCCCCCCCTTGTTTATGTACCACATAACCATGGTGTTGTCAGTCTTTATCAGTAGTTGTCCTGGATGAAGTAAGTCCTTGAAGGCTGTCAGGGCATTCTGAATAGCTAACATCTCTTTCTGGTTGATATGTAGATGCATTTGTTTTGGGCTCCATATGCCCTGAATGCATCTCCCCGCCAGGCGGGCCCCCCAAGCATAGTCTGATGCATCTGTAGTTAGGGTTTGGTTGGCAGGGGGTAGAGTGAAAGACCGTCCCATGTTCTGGTGACATGTCTCTGCCCACCAAAGGAACTCCGGTTGTAGGCAGGGAATGAGAGGAATCATTGTTTCCAGACTGTCACAATGTTGACAACAAACTTTTTAGGTACCACTGTAGTTTCCTCATATGCAGTCTTGCATATGAAATTAGTAGAATGCAGGATGCCATGAACCCCAAAGCCTGCAGAATTTGTCTTGCAGATAACTGGGTTTTTGTTGCCATCTGTTTGAAGTAAATAGTCAGTTGCCTTTGTTTGTCTGGCATAAGTTAAGCCATCTGGGCAGTTGTTTTCAAGCTTGCACCCAGGAATGTAATATTTTGAGAGGGTACCAGTTGTGATTTCTTTTCATTTATTGTGTACCCTAGGCATGTTAGAAGCCTTTTCACAAACGTCAGATGCTGAAGAAGAATGTCCTTGTTTTCTGCTTGAATGAGACAGTCATCCAAGTAAGGATAGATTTGTATGCTTCTTTGTCTGCAAAATGCAATTACTGGGGCCAGGCACTTTGTAAAGACCCTGGGTGCAGTAGATAAGCCAAAGGGCAGTGCAGAGAATTGGTAATGCATAAAACCAGCCTTGAAGCAGAGGTATCTTCTGCACGATTCCCTTATTGGGATATGCAGGTATGCCTCTCAAGTCTAGGGTCACTAGCCAAGCGTTCTTGCCCAGCATGGGCAGAAGCTGCTGCAAAATTAGCATTTTGAATTTTGGTATGTCTAAGAATGTGTTCAAAATCAGCAAATCCAGTATTGGGTGCCAGGCATTGTCTTTTCTGGGTACCAAGAACAGTCGGTTATTAACTGCAAATTTTGAGCATGAAGTGCTAGTTTTCCCCCTAAGGGGGCTGCCAAAAGATAAGTGCTTGGTGATGGCAGAGGGAAGTCATTGAGACTGTTTACTGTAGGGTTGTACTTTATTTCCTCCAGATTTGGAGGTAAAGGCACCCAAATCATTTGACCTGTAAGAACCCTGTGATTGGTATCTAGAGCCTTTTGAGCACCTGGAATTGCCCTGTGAAGCTCTGTCGGACACAGGAAAGGACCAATTTTTTTGTAGGCCAGTGTCTACTGAATCTTGGTGGCTGCACTTGTAAGAAGTCTTTTACAGTTTGCATAGACTTAGCTTTGTCTTCCATTTTCTTTAAAACCTCTTCTGCCTTATTACCAAACAGAGTATCATGCTGTAAAGGTGCATCCAACATTTTAGCTTTAACATGATCAGGCAAATTTTGCTCCTTGAGCCAGGCATGCCTTCTAATCACAGATCCAGTAACTGTGGCCCTGCAGGAGGCCTCCAATGAATCAAAACCACATTGCAAAGTATGCTTTCCAACCTGTTCTGCTACATACAATAATTCCTGTAATTCTTTATTTTCCACACATTCAGAAATCATCATCATTTTCTGTTTAAATAATACCATAACATGCTGTCAATATTTAAGCATATGAAACTGGCAGTGTAAGGCCCTAATTGCCAAGGTTGCAGAAGTATAAACCTTCTTTCCCCATCTATCCAGCGCCCTGGAATCTCTATCAGAGGGGGTAGGAATCTTAGCTGTTGAGGCCATTACACCTTTGGGACCCTGTGAGATAGATTCAGGGTCAGCAGCAGTGTTTTTGAATAAAAATTTTAGTGTGTCAGGAACCCTGTAATATCTGTCTGGCTTGCTAGGAGCAGGAGGTAGGGAATCCGGAGTCATGCTCGATTCTGAACACACATCAACAACAATGTCTAATACAGGAGGTATGGCCAAAGGACTATGCTGAGGAAGAAGGAGGAAATCTCTAAGCCTCTTTTTTGATTCTGAGAAATCTTGACTCTCCCAATGAAAATGTTCCCTCAAAGTATGCAAGGTTTGTCCAAAAGAATAATCTTCAGGAGGAGATGTGGATGGAATGGATTCCTCTGCATCTGAATCCTCATAGGGTGGTACAGAAAATTCCTGATCAGAAGAGGAGTCAGAAGAAATAGAAATCTGATCTGAAGATTCATAATCAGTGTCTTGCCTGTTATCGAGGGGGGGGTTGGGAAAGTACAAATGTGTACCTACCATAAATGTAGATGTTCGAGTGTATTCACTGTTGCAGTCATTACAGTTGGGTTATCCTGCTGGCAAGCTACCTGCAGTCGGCCTGAATTCCAAAGTCCTGGTCCGGCGTCGGTTGCTGTCGCCTCTTCACTGACGTCAGTGCGCCAGGGGTATAAAAGATGCAGCACGCGCCATTTTCTTCAGATTTTCTTGCCCCAGATGTCAGGTGCCCTCAAAAGGGTAGGCTAAAAATTCTGCTTATAAAAAAGCATGCAGTAACAAACATTGCCTTCATCTACAAGCAAATACACCACATAGGTTGTATAGAATAGAGAAGTACAGACAAGTCCCAGCAACGAAAGGGGGATGGTGGGAGGGTAACTTGGTCTGAAACAGTGAATACACTCGAACATCTACATTTATGGTAGGTACACAACTGTACTATGTTCATCGTGTTTCACTGTTGCAGTCATTACAGTTGGGTTGAATCCCAAAGCTGAGGTTGGGTGGCTGGGCCTAAATAGAATTAGGAGCGGCTATGAGGCCCTGCAGAACTGCAGTGGCAAAGCCTGCTCTGGATTTAGAGTAAACAGGTAAGTGGTAGTGCTTTGTAAAAGTGTGCACTGAAGTCCAAGTTGCAGCCATCAAAATATCCTTGGTTGGTACTCCTCTGAGGAAGGCTGCTGAAGTGGCTGCTGCTCTGGTTCAATGTGGCCTAATGCCCTTAGGCACTGAATTGCCATGTTGTGAATAGCAGAAAAGTACAGTTGTGTACCTACCATAAATGTATGCTGGCAGGCTACCCGCAGTCGGCCTGAATTCCAAAGTCCTGGTCCGGCGTTGGCTGCAGTCGCCTTTTCCCTGATGTCAGTGCGCCAGGGGTATACAAGATGCAGCCAACGCCATTTTTCTTGCCCCAGATGTCAGGTGCCCCCAAATGGGTAGGCTAAAAATATTGCTTATAAAAAAGCATGCACTAACATAAAAATTACCTTCATCTACAAGCAAATACACCACCTAGGTTGTATAGAATAGAGAATACAGATAAGTCCCAGCAAAGAAAGGGGGATGGTGGGTGGGTAACCTGGACCAGGAAAGAAAGGGGGATGGTGGGTGCGTAACCTGGACTGCAACAGTGAATACACTCGAGCATCTACATTTATGGTAGGTACACAACTGTACTATGTTCATCGTGTTTCACTGTTGTAGTCATTACACTTGGGTTGAATCTCAAAGCTGAGGTTGGGTGGCTGAGTCTACATAGAATTAGGAGTGGCTATGAGGCCCTGCAGAAATGCAGTGGCAAAGCCTGCTCTGGATTTAGAGTAAAGAGGCAAGTGGTAGTGCTTTGTAAATGTATGCAGTGAAGTCCAAGTTGCAGCCTCCAAAATATCCTTGGTTGGTACTCCAATGAGGAAGTTTGCTGAAGTGGCTGCTGCTCTGGTGGAGTGTGGCCTAATGCCCTTAGGCACTGATTTGCCATGTTGTGAATAGCAGAAATGAATGCAGTGGCCTATCCATTTTGAAATAGTCTGCTTTGAGACTGCCTTTCCTTGTGATCCTGCAGCATATGCCACTAAACGTTGTTCAGACTTTGAAAGCTTTAGTTTTGTCCAAGTAGAAGTGTAGCTGTCTGTGTATGTCCAAAGAATGCAGTAATCTCTCCCCTTTATTCTGTGGGTTTGGATGAAAAGTAGGCAAATGAATGGTTTTGATTAAGAGCCACACTGGACACCACCTTAGGCATAAATGTTGGGTTCGTCCTTAGAGAAACCCTGACTGGATGGAAAATAATAAAAGGTTCCACAGCCATTAATGCCTGTAACTCTGAGACTCTTCTTGCTGAAGTTATTGCTAGGAGCAGAGTTGTTTTCCATGATAAGAATTTTATCTCTGCAAGTTGGCTGGCTCAAAAGGAGGCAGTGTGAGTTTTTCCAAAACAAAACTGAGGTCCCATGTAGGTATCGGTGCTCTCCTTGGAGGTCTTATGTTTTTGGCCCCTCTGAGGTACTGCCTTAGCAGTGGATGTGAAAAATAGGCGGTTCCGTATTGTAATGAGCTGAAATGGCAGAGGCATGGATCTTAATTGATGAGAAGGATAGGCCTTTGTCCAGCATCTCAGTTAGGTATTGTAAAATCTGAGGAATTTTGGAGCAAACGTGTCAATTCATTGTGCCTGGTTCCAAGCACAGAATCTTTTCCATTTTTCTGCATAAGATTTTCTGGTGCTGGGCCTCCTGGCCTCCAAAATAACATCCATAACTGCTTGAGAGAGAGGTGTGTTCTGAGTGTTTATATTATCCGCCATGCAGCCAGATTTAAGGTTCTGAGTTGGCTGTGCAGGATCTGATTGTTTTGTTGGGTCAGTAGATGAGGAATATGAGGTAAAGTCCAGGCTGGGCCTTGAGACAAGCTCTTTAGGATTGGGTACCAGTGCTGGTGTGGCCAGTCTGGGGCAATCAGTATAATTTTTGCTTCTCTTGTCTGACCTTTAGGAGTACCTTGGGGAGGAGAGGCAATGGAGGAAAGGCATATAGTGTGAGGGTTTTCCAGCTGAATGAAAGAGCATCCACCTTCCATGCTTGTTTGTGACAAGTCCTTGTGCAGAATCTCTGTAGTTGGCAGTTGTGTGGGGAAACGAATAGATCTATGTCTGGGCATCCCCATTTCTTTGCTATCATGCTGAAGACTTGTGGATCTAGTTTCCACTCGTGACGGTCCATGAGGTTTCTGCTTAGTTTGTCTGCCAGAGTATGTGTCTTTCCTGGCAGGAATTGTACTTGCAGGTGTACTTGATAAGTCAATGCTGTGTTCCACAAATTCATGGCTTGTCTGCAGAGGGGGTAGGAATGCGTGCCCCCTTGCTTGTTTATGTACCACATGACTGTAGTATTGTCCGTCTTTATCAACAGTTGTCCTGGATGGAGTAAGTCCTTGAAGGCTGTCAGGGCATTCTGTACAGCGAGCATGTCTTTTTGATTGATATGAAGATGCATTTGGCTTGCGGGCCACGTGCCCTGAATACATTTTCCTGCCATGTGGGCCCCCCAGACATAATCCGATGCATCTGTGGTTAGTGTCTGCCTGGCAGTGGGTAAAGTGAATGGCTGTCCCTTGTTGTGGTGACAGGCCAGTGCCCACCATCGAAACTCCTGTTGCAGGCAGGGAATGAGGGTAATTAATGTTTCCAAGCTGTGGCAATGTTGAGTCCAAACACTTTTTAGGTACCATTGTAGCTTCCTCATATGCAGTCTTGCATATGGAATTATCAGAATGCAGGATGCCATGAAACCCAAAGCCTGCAGAATTTTTCTTGCAGGTAACTGGGTCTTTGTTGCCATCTTTTCGAAGTAAGAAGTCAGTTGCCTTTCTTTGCCTGGCGTGAGATAAGCCATCTGGGCAGTTGTATTTAAGCTTGCACCCAGGAATATCTCTTGAGAGGGTACTAGTTTTGATTTATTTTCGTTTACTGTGTACCCTAGGCAAATTAATAACCTTTTTACAAACACCAGATGCTTCAGTAGAATGTCTTTGCTCTCTGCTTGAATAAGGCAGTCGTCCAAGTAAGGATACATTTGAATTCCTCTTTGTCTGCAAAATGCAATTACTGGTTCCAGGCATTTTGTGAAGACCCTGGGCGCAGTAGATAAGCCAAAGGGCAGTGCAGAGAAGTGGTAGTGCATTGATCCAGCTATGAATCTGAGGTATCTTCTGCAGGTTTGTCTAATTGGGACATGCAGGTATGCCTCTTTGAGGTCCAAAGTTACTAACCATGGGCAGAAGCTGCTGTAGTGTCAACATTTTGAATTTTGGAACGTCCAGAAAAGTGTTTAGAATAGACAGGTCCAGTATTTGTTTCCAAGCTTTGTCCTTTCTGGGTACAAAGAAAAGTCTTGAGTAAAATCCTTGTCCCTGCTCTTGCTGTGGTACTGGCTGAATAGCCCTCATGTCCAAGGGAGATGAAACTTGCTTTTGTGCCTCTGCCCACTGATTGTGTGGCAAGTCTGGCATACCTTTTATCTTTGGCAGAGTGTGAAAGTGGAACCTGTATCACTGAGAAACTATATTCAAGACCCATTTGTCCTGGGTGATCATGTGCCAATTTTGTGAAAAAAGTGGTAGCTTTCCCTCTAAGGGTGCTGCCAAAAGATAAGTGCTCGTCACTGGCAGTGGAAAGTCATTGGGACTGTTTCCTATATGGCTGTGACTTGTCTTCTCTGCTTTTGAAGGTAGGAGCATCCCATTGTTTAGGTCTGTATGAGCCTTGGGGCCGAGATCTGCCTTTAGGGCGCCTGTATCTGCCTCTTTGTGGCCTAACACAGGAAAGGACCAATTCTTAGAAGGCCAGTTCCTGCTAAATCTATGTGGCTGAACCTGTAAAAAATCATTCACTGTCTGCATAGATTTCGCTTTATCCTCCATTTTCTTTAACACCTCTTCTGCCTTAACTCCAAACGAAGTATCATGATGTAATGGAGCATCCAATAATTTTGCTTCAACATGATCAGGCAGATTCTGTTCCTTTAACCAAGCATGCCTTCGAATGACAGAGCCTATAAGAGCGGCCCTGCAAGAGGCCTCCAGTGAATCAAAACCACATTGCAAAGTATGCTTTCCCACTTGTTCAGCTGCATGCAATAAATCCTGCATTTTATTGTTTTCAGCACATTCAGAATTTGTCAACATTTTCTGTTTTAGCAGTGACATTAAGTATTTCTGATATTTAAGCATATGAAACTGACAATTTAAAGCCCTTATAGCCAAAGTAGCAGAAGTGCAAACTTTTATCTGTCCAGTGCTCTAGAATCCCCATCAGAGGGAACAGGGTTTTTTGCAGTGGAAGCCTTGACCCCATTGGGACCCTGAGAAATAGTTTCTGGGTCAGCAGCAGGGCTTTTATATAGAAATTTATGTGAATCTGGAACCCTGTAGTACCTGTTTGGCTTAATAGGTGAAGGGGGTAAAGGGTCAGGAGATAGGCCGGACTCTGAGAATACATCATCTACAATGTCTAGAACAGGTGGAATAGTAAGAGGTCTGTGCTGAGGCAGTAGAAGAAAGTCTCTGAGCCTTTTCTTAGATTCTGAATAATCTTGGCACTCTCAGTGAAAATGCTCCCTCATGGTATGCAGGGTTCCCCCAAAAGAATAACCCTCAGGAGGAGAAGCTGAAGGAATAGATTCTTCAGCATCAGAATCCTCATAGGGAGGAAGAGAGTATCCCTGTTCTGAAGAGGAGTCAGAGGAAATGGAAACCTGATCAGAAGAATCATATTCTGTGTCTTGCCTAGGCCTCTTATCAGGAGGAGGATGGGAACCCCTGATCAAAGTAATTAGGTCTTCGGCCATTTTAAGCATCTATTTCTTAGGCATGGAAGTCTGTCCAGGAGAATGCTGTACTTGTTTCTTTGTCTTTAAAGCTGCTTTAGTCTTTGCCTTGGAAGCCGAGGTTGGCTTGACATTTAACTGTGTAGGTCTGAAAACACCATCAGAAGCCGATGCCTGCTCAACGGCTCCGGACCCATCTGAGGGAATAGTTTCCAAGTGTTCGATACCTTGAGTATCCAGAGGCCTAGTTGTCTCCACGTGGGAGTCAGAAGCGGCCTGTACCTCTGAGGTAGCGGGCGTCAGGGGCTGCAAAAGCGCCTCACTGAGAACCGGCGACTGGCCTAGCAGAGGCCTCGTCGGTTTTGGACCTCAGATGCCTGTCTTTTTCCTTTTCCTTGCGCTTTTTATAAACTCCAGTCATCAGCTGTTCCGGCGGCATTATATAATTAAACCTTCGGCCAAAGTAATGAAAAGCAAAATCGTACCGACGCTTAATAATGCGTTGGATAAATCTAGCACAAAACAGACAGCTAGCAACATCGTGGTCAGGGCCTAGGCAAGGAATACAGTAAGAATGAAAATCTTTGAGGTATTTGCTTCCCACAAGAAATACAATTGTTAACTTTTTCTGACATCGGTCTGTAGCAAGAAAAAAGTTTCCCCAACGGGGTACTTACCTTTATTGAAGACTTCGGATCTGAAATTCGAGTTCGAAAATCTCAGGAGTCGGCCGACCGGCACTTGCAAACTGCTTTTGATTCGGGCACCGCGTGGCAAGAAAGACTGAAGAAACTGGCGTTGGCTGCATCTTTTATACCCCTGGCGCACTGACATCAGGGAAGAGGCGACACCAACAGACGCCGGACCAGGACTTTGGAATTCAGGCCGACTGCGGGTAGCCTACCAGCAGGATAACCCAACTGCAATGACTGCAACAGTGAAACACGATGAACATCCCCTGATCAAGGTAATGAAGTCTTCAGCCATTTTGATCATCTGCTTTTTGGGCATAGAGGCCTGAGCACGTGGCTCATGCTTCGGTTTTTTAGCCTTAGAAGTTGCTTTTGTCTTTGTTTTTGAAGCTGGCGTCGGTTTTATATTGAAATGCTGAGGCCTGAAGACACCCTCAGAAGCTGGTGCCTGCTCAGCGGCTCTGGACCCATCTGAGGGAGAGACATCCACGGGTACAATACTTTGAGAATCTTGCAGCGTGCCTGACTCCACATGGGTCTCGGTAGAGGCCTGCAACTCTTAAGTAGCGGGTATCAGGGGCTGCTAAGTACCGGCAAACCGGCGACTGGCTTAGGAGAAACTTTGCGGTTTTGGACCTTGGTCTGTCTCTGTCCTTTTCTTTGCATTTTTTTTGTGAACTCTGGTAGTTGGATTGCTATCCAATGACATTTCAGGGTAGTTAAATATGTTTCCAAAATATTTTGAAGCAAAAATATGCCGATGCTTAATAGTGCGTTGGTTAAATCTAACAAAACCAACAGCAAGGCACGTTATGATCTGGGCCTAGGTAAGGAATACAGTACAAATGAAAATCCTTATGAGGTATTTGCTTCCCAAAAGTAATGCAATTATTAACTTTTACTGACATTGGTATGGAGCAAGAAAAAGTTTCCCCAATGGGGTACTTAGCTTTAAATTGAAGACTTTGGTTCTGAAACTCGAATTCGAAAATTTCAGGAGTCGGCCAACTGGCACTTGCGAACTGCTTCTGCTTTGGGCACCGCGCGGCAAGAAAGACCAAAGAAAATGGCGTCGGCTGCCTGTTTTATACCCCTGATGACCTGACATCATGGAAGAGGAGACAGTAACCGACGCAGGACCCAAGACTTTGATATTCAGGCCGACTGAAGGCAACCTGCCAGCAGATTACCCAAATGTAATGACTGCAACAGTGAAACACGAAGAACATCCACGAAAGGAATCGTGGACCCCCTGGTTACGTGGGCCTCCTCTGCCTCTAGGGCAGCGTATACCTGAATTTCCACCCCCTCCTCTGACTCTGTAGGGGGAATCTCTCTATGCGTTGTGAAAAAAACCTCTGCGATTTTCTGAACCACATTTTTCCAACCTTCTGACCCTTGGGATAAGGTCTAGAAGGCATGGAAAAATAAACTCCCATGGCAGGCACGGTTTTTCCTTCCTGCTCACACCTAGTGAGAGTATCCTTCATCTTGGTTCCAAATAAGGATGAAGCGTCAAAGGATGCATTGGTGAAGGTAGACTTGAAGGCCTGCGAGAAGTTGCACAGGCGCATCCAGGAGTGTCTCCTAAGAGAGACTCCGGAACCCACAGCCCTGCTCGCTCCATCAGCTGCGCACGAGATCAGCCTCATTGAGGAGTTGGTAATAGAATTTAGAGTAGACATCTGAGCACTGACTGAGCCACAGCATCAAAAATGTTACCCTGTAGAGAATCTCCCAACTCCTTTAGATCATCTCTTTGGAGTCATGTAAAATGCGATAAGTGGTTCAGCGGTCGCAGTGTAAAGGCTGCTGAAGAGATCAAACGCTTCCCATACCTGTTCATAGCCCTGGACTCCTTGTTAGGGGGATGGACGGTAGATGACGTTTCTGCAAGTTCCTTCTTGGTGGCTGCTGCCACCACCATGGCATCTACTGGAATGCCTTTTGTAAGAAATTCTCTATCAGGGGGAGCAGACAAAAACTTGTTGGGTCTCCTAGGGACCGGTTCCACATTGTCCGGAGTTTCCCACACCTTTCAAGAAACGAGGTCCAGGAGCTCATCGAATGGGGGAGAAACCTAAGAGGCGGAGGGGTTGGGACCCAAAGGCCTTCAGGAACACAGACTCTTCCTCAGAAGGGGCATTAGATGGCCAGTCGCCTCTCTGACTATTTCCAAGATATCTGAAAAAGAGACATCGTCAGAAGACGACTTAGGGGACCTCTCTGACTCCTCGAGGTCTGTGTCAGATGTGAGGGACTCATCTTGGGAGTCAATGTGTTTCCTCTTGCACACTCTCTTTCTGGGTGGCTCCTCAAATAAAAAACCCAGGGAGGCCTCAGAAAGCTGGGGACCACTCATGGAAGTATCCTGAGGCCTTAGGTCTCCGCTGTCACTAGATAGAGGGTGATCAGATACTGATATCGGTGCTGGAGGGGGAAGAGTGTCGGTGCCGTAAGATGTAGCTGACGACCTGGCCAGCACACTCCTCATGACCTCGAAAGCTGATCCCCCAGCTCCGAAGGTAGACTACCCACAGAAGACAGCCTTGGAGGCGAGGAAATAAGGTCCAAAGCCGATGCCAGGTCCACGCTCACCCGAACCGAAGCACCGAGAGGAAGGCACGGAGCCAAGAAGATCGACCAGATACCTCCCTCCCGGCTCCAACCAGCGAACTGTGAACCCTGGACCCCGTGGATGGCGCCGACGGGTCGGAGTGGAGGTCGGAGCAGAGATGCCAGAAGGGGCTACTGGAGCTGATCTCCAGGCATCAGACAAAACCGAGAGCTCTGGCTCAGAAGAAAGGTCTGGAGGAGGAACAGCCAAATATGAAAGCAGGACGGGCTCTGGAGCAGACAGGCCTGAGCCGAAAGCAATTTAGCCATCACCGATGACTGGAGCAGTTTCTTCACTAGTGTCCTGGAGGATCTAGAGGACCTGGTCGGGGATCTATATCTCCCTATAGAGGGAGACCTATGAGTCGGGGAGACCGGTCGAAAAACTGGAGACCGGCTCCGAACTAACAAATCTGACACCGGCTCCAATAAACCTGCAGCCGATGTAGACATCATCAAAGCACTGTCTTCTTTTGGCCCCGAAGCCAGTGGAGCAGAAGAAGCAATTGTAGTTTTAATAATTTTCTCCAGTGGCTCCGAGGAGACTGGCGTAGCCGGACAGCGCTTCTTAGATGATTTTTTGTCCATCTTTTTGGAAGGAGAAGACTTGGAACTGGAGGATCTTTCCAAATCCTCTTCAAAAGAAGGTTTCAGCAATCCTCTTAAAATTAGCTTGTTCTTCCTCTCTTGCAGCACGCGGGGGCTGAAAGCATGACAGAACAAGCAGGATTCCTGTAAATGAATAGCCCCCAAGCAATACATGCACACAGAGTGCCCATCCGTCAAAGAAATTTTGTTGTTAGACTTAACACACTTTTTGAAGCCCGAAGGCCTGTGCTCTTTAGACATGTTGAGACAAGAACACACACACAGGGGAAAACAGTAGGGGCACCTTCACCACAGAAAGCAAAGAAGCGCGGGAAACTAGAGCCTCTAACTCAAACGGCTAAGAGACCACGAGGTGACCACAGGGAGGACTAGGTCCTCTAAGTTAAACGGGCCTAGCCCAGGAAAAAAACAGGGGAACAGCAAACAGTCACACCACAAGTAACCCGCTGACAAGAGGGATTAACCTACTACACAATCAGAACAACAGAAAAAAACAGAGAAGGACTAGGTCCTCTAACTGAAACGGGCCTAGCCAATAAACACCAAGGGAAACGGGATACCAAAAAAATTCAATAAACAGTTATAAATAAACACACACACACACTAGCTATTAAAATAGCTTTTGGCGCTACTAAATCGAATAGAAAATTTGTACTTAGCCACGGCCAAGAACGAGACCACGTCCGAGCTGTACAAGCAGCAAACGAGATCTGGGGGATAGGTGCACTGCCACATGGGATAACTCTTTGCCACAAACCAATTGAAGACTTTGAGCTAGAGTATAGCTGAGTCAGAGCCGAGGTTCGCCACGGTAAGAATGTAGCTTAGGATTGGACTACATAACATCTCATTTCATGCTTCTGTACTCTAGCAATTATATTGTAAATTATTCCTGCAGTTTCTCACTGTACACTGATAGTTAAGTACTGCTGATGTACTAAAGGGATCTTGCAACTTTACCAAACACACCACAGATCGACAACTAGAATATTTTAAGTCACTGTAGGACAGATTTATTTTAAGAAACACAAACTGCCATGTTTGAAGTGGTTTACTATCAAAATAGTAGAAGTCACAATGTTTTTTGTTTAAAAGATTGACAAATAATGTTGATTTTCAGAAGTTCGTTTAAAACTGCTGAACATGATAAACATGACGATCAACATTCGAACTCCTGAACTTATGGATTCAAAAATCTGTTTCCATTTATTTTTTTGGAGGAGACTAAGCATCCTGGTATATTTTTATATATATATATATATATATATATATATCTATATATATCTATATATCTATCTATATATATCTATATATATCTATCTATCTATCTATCTATATATATCTATCTATCTATATATATATCTATCTATATATATATATATATATATATATATATATCTATCTATATATATATATATATATATATATCTATATATATATCTATATATATATATATATATATATATATATATATCTATATCTATATATATATATATATATATATCAACTCCGAGATCACACTACAGTGAGTAAAAGGATACATTTCCCAATCCATACTGTACAGTGATCTCCAATCAAGGTCAACTTCATATTAGCAAATGTATACTCATATTCGCTAATAAAACTTCAGCTACTTCCAAGTTCAACATTACATTTGGAAAACAAGCATTCGACCAACCTGTATTCGTCTAAGTGCCATGTCTTATTTTGATAGTAAACCGTCTGAAGTAATATGCACCTTAAAACATGGTAATGTGTTATCAAGCGTTAGACTCTTGAAAATTAGACTTTTCTCAGATACATTATGTACACTTAATTTCTCTGCCATAACCATCCACTTACCTTCACATACAGATGATGATAATGAACTGATGTTGTATAGTAAGGGATAAAACTGCAGACATCGGATTAGTTTCAGGCTGCTTTCACATTCTGGGCATTTCCTCTTAAGTCCCAGAGCCTGCTGGAAGATTTGCAAAGCTCCACTAATGTTATTCAAGGCAAGGTAAGCATTTCCTAGACTTAAGAAGGTGAGTGGCTGCAAAGTTGGAGACAAGAAAACAATTTTCAGTCTGATTTACAGAATGTGTAACTGATTTTCTCAATTAGGAACAGTTGTTTCTCTGGTCACCTAAATGGTTAATATGCAAAACCAGACCTATTATAAATTAAAAAAAAAAAAAAAGACAGCTACTTAGAAGTGCAATGCTAATACTAATGAACTGACAATGTATACAAGTCACTTTGCAAGGATTAAATTTAGTAGTGGAACAAAGTATTTAAACATTGACTACTCTTCTGTCACCCTACTGCCTTCCAGCTGCCAGTTGGACAGCCTAAACTTAACTGCTTACTGACAAACTAAAACAAACTCGGTCCACTGAAGGCTGAAAGAATATGCATTAAATACTGGCAGGTCTGGCTTATGAGTATTAAACTTGCATTAATTTTATATTACTAGATAGAAAACTAGTGCTTAGTGCAACAAGTTATTTCCAACACAGGCTACTGTTTTTTTTCTATAACTGCCTAAAATTACGGTTTGGTACAGAAAAGTATAGAAAATGTTAAAAGACAAATACTTAATGGGCCAGTTAAATGCAGTACAAGACCTCTTATGTGGGGAAGATGTCACACTATGACACAGACAAGCAAACTATTAAAAAATATTTTTCTATCAATAGGTTTAGCATTTAGCAAAAATTATATTCAATTTTATTTATAACTGATTCTGGTAGCTTTTAGACTTCACCCTTTTCAATATGCCATCAAAGCCAATGGAAAGTGTACCTTAGTACTGTCTGGAAATGGTTCACTATGGCTGGTATCACAAAAGAAAAAAGCCAGACACAACCAACTAGAAAATATCTGTTAGATATTATTAAAAATATTAAAAAAATATATATATTAAAATTTTGAGACGGTGGAGTGTTTGTGGAAAATGATTATTCAATGCATACTGGCAGAAGAGAAGTAAATTTATACCAGTAGTCAGGGAATGTTGAAAGACGTGCGAGATTCAAGCTACTATATCCAGCTGCCTTCAGGGTGCTTTCTTCTGGTGGACCGAAGCATTTTATTTGATGCACAACAAGCTAAAGCTCAGACAGACAGACTTCACCAGTGAAACCTTCCCAATGTTCCAAAGGAAAATGCTTGAGATGAAAAAAGTACAAGAGTTGACTAGAAGAAGAGTATCTTGGACTTGAACTGGAGTCTGGGGTTGGGAGATGGAGATGAACAGGAACACCGGTAACAATGAAATTAGTAAATAAATGTGAGACATCTATTTAGCATCAATCACATTTGTGAAATTTACAAGAAAACGTAGCCAAGAATGACTGAATTTCTGTTGACTTTGTTAAACTTGTGGGAGAACTGAAAGGCATCATATACCCCACTTCATATCATTAATGCTTGGAAGGACAATAAAAAGGAAAAAAGTATCCAAGTAAAATCATTTTTTTCTTAACATTTGTATAAAACATTTCATAACAATTTGCATGTCATATAGTAATGCATTTTCCATTGCAGGTCTAGTAACCCTGCAGTGTATACCTTGACTCTAGATGATTGCCACTGAAGTGACACCCCAACCCCAATGTGCAAAAATGGGAAAAATGGGTTATAGATGGATGGATAGTAAAGCATTTTCAGTGACTGTTGTATGCAATACAGACACTAAAGTAAACAAGCATTTTTTTTTTTAGTTTAAAGAAATTTAGGAAATAAATGTAAAAAGAGAAGAAAGGCTGGAGAAAAACTTAAGTCAATATGCTATAATCTTGGGCTGCTGGGGTGGTGTATTGCTTGTAAAAGTGCACTGACTATAATGTATGTAGAGTCGAGACGTCTTCTCTTATTTTTGCATAGGTGAATAACTGGATTAACACCAGTGGCTTAATTTAATATATGTATGTGTGTGCGTGTAAGCATTTTGGCTTTAAAAATAAGAGAACAGTGTGAATGTAATATAAAGTTTTCCTTTAAGCAAATAAATGTTCAATGGAGTTGACAGGTCTGCAGCTGAGGGCATATGCACATTTTGTTCTTAAGTTTCCAGAGAGACAAGCTGACTACAGGTGGAAGTGATAAATCTTGAGAGTTATGGGCATTGTCTGCTGAGAAAATCAAAGTAAAAGTTATTAGGGTAAGCAGCTTAGTAAAAAAAGGTATGAAACTACTGGAAATGAATAAGAGATGGCAGCTTTCTTCATACCCAAGTATTTTAATGCATTTACTAAATCAGTGTATAATTTGGTTTTATTGAAGGACAGCCAATGCACTTACTCGCAAGGCTAAAAGGTAATGTTTTCAGAAAACGTACAAGCTGTTTTTCACATCTGGGAGAGGAATAAAGATAAGACAAGAATATACAGGAAAAAGTGTAAGAAAGAACACAGGCTGTAATGCTCACCTTAGCATGGTTAACCTTAATTTTATGTTAGGTGATACCTGTGGATGCAGCTGTCGATTTAGAGCACTTGTTAATATCAGGAGGGTTGAACATTATTTGAAGATGTACTTAGTTGTGTGTGTTTAAGCTAACAGGTCCGGGGGGGTTGTTTTTTTGTTAGAGGGTTATCATTAAAATAAAGCGTCTAGTAAAATGTGACATGGGTTCAAATGGAGATGGAAATCAACATTTAAAAAGCTACATATAACAGGTAGAAATAACTTCTTAGCAAAATGGCTACACTATTCATATTATTTTGGAACGTGAATGGCCTCACAAGTATAGACAAAATCCAAAGCATAAAAATTGGCAGGAACACCACAGCTTCACACAGTAAAATCATTTATTTGTAAATATGGACTAGATAAGCGCCTTCACATTGTAAAACCAATGCTTCTTCAGATCATAAAAACACAAAATCACAGCTCAGTTTAAAAACAGTTAGATGTTCACTCAGCTATGTTAATTCATCTCTTCATTAAGCCAATTATCTCCCTTTCAAAACAGGTTTTTAAGAGACACAAACATTGATACCAGGATGTTTATCAGCCTATAGCCTCAAGATCCATTTAAGTTCAATGGTTTCAGTATAGTTTGTGAGATCCCCCCCCAGTGACCCACATGCACTATTTGTAGTACTCTATATTAAAAAAAAAAACATGCCCAACATTTTTTTTAATATGTTTCGCTAGTGCATTATTCATATTGCAAGTCCTAATCTCATGAGAATGACTACATTTTTTAATCTCTTATTGGTCTTACCAACACAGAATCCTGTACAGGACTTCCATGTGGCTAAATAAATCACATTTGCTGTACTATAATCTGCATAGAATCTGGGACTAAAAATGTATATCACTTGTGGATGTTTAAACACTTGTTCCTGTGAAATATATGTACAGGTCCTGCAATGCCTACAGCTGTATGTACAAAGTCTGGCAGACAGCAAGTTGCTTGACCTAGTATTATAATTCCCTGCGCACAGTTGTCTTTTCAAGTTTAAACAATTTTTATACATAAAAGAGGGGGTCTCAACTATTTTAGCTGTCTTGTCACTTGTATTCCCCAGTTTTTTCATATATTACATACACAGCCTTCATCATTTGTGTACTTCAAACCAAATCTGAGTTTACTGACAAAGCTCCTATCCTTATGTGCACTAGAAGCACATCTACAGAAGTATGCGGCAGCAGTGTTTTTTCTATCCCTGACCACCCTCTCCTTATGTTGAATCAGAAGCATACCTCTCAACCTGGAAACATCAAAAATCTGGACAAGGCCCATGAAAAATAGGTACAAATCTGTATGCTGAATAATATAAAATGTGCATGCATAATTATGTAACCCCGCCCACTCCAGTGGAATTGTGGGATAACAACTTTCAAACGCAAACTGAACAAACAAAATGTGGCCCCAGACCATGTTGTAAATGGTAACCCTTTTTTTTCCATGTGTAGCAATGATGTTCACTGGGAAGGGAGATGATGAACCTTACGATTTTGTTTTTGGTGACTTGCAGTATGTGGGTTTTGTGGTAAAAGTGGGGCATTTAATGGTAGGCAATATTCTAATCTTAGGAAAATAATATTATAGTTAACCAAGACATTCAAAAGTCATTCTCCATGGCCTACTGATCAGTGACGTAGCTAGCATTTGTCTCACCTGGGACTGTCTGAGTTTACTAGTGCCAGTGCCACCCTTCCCCCCTCACAAAATCATGGCTGAATGGGGCCCCCATATATACATAGCCCCCCCCCCGCAGCCATTCCAATGTCCCATTAACTGGCAATTTTGCCCCATTTACCATAAACAGTGTAATGAGCATAGTACTGCTTTACTTCTAAAATGATTTGGATTTCATCTAAAACTTTTATTTCACATTTTATAGCAAACACTAATAGACATCTGCTAAACAAATCAGTACACTCTCACAATGAAAATAAACTTATCATTAAAACTTCTCTGCCCTTGAAACTCACATTCAAAGAAAATGCAAAAGTCATCTAAATAATTCCACAAAGGGCCAAAATAATGGACACAATTTAAACACTGCCTGTATAATCTTAGAAAGTTGCTAGAATAAAATGTTCTGTGTTACCATGCGTTTCCAGAAAGATAGGAAGACTGAAACTTAAATGGCTATCGTTACTTGGTGAATTCAGTTCTCACTGATTTGCCAGAAAACCACAAATGTTAGGAGGTAGAGACCAAAAGTATGTCCCAAACATTCCAGACATTCTGTGAAACTTTGGACAGTTGAAAAACTCCTCCTTGAATCATGAGTGGTGGTATGTGTAGAGAATTTAGGATCTTGCGTCTTGTACTTAAGGGACAAGGTTTGAGTTTCAGTAACCCTAACTACCAGCTCCAACTAAGTGGGGCATTTTATACTCAGACACACTACAAATAATGCAGTCTCTAGACTGCAACAACTTTGTAATCCAAATAATGCAGTATACTTGGGCAGAAATATTCAAAATTAATACAGTCTCTAAAGTTTGAGCGGAAACATTCCAAATAATGCAGGTTAATAATGCAGCAATACTTGCATAGAAAGATTCAAAATAATGCAGTCTCTAAGTTTCTCTTGGCAGTCCACTTGGTAAACACTTCAATAATACAGTCTACGTTACACTTACTTGAGCAGACACAGTAACAGTTTAAAGAGCTAGGAAGAAAGAATAAACCCAGATGTGGACAAAGGCATAAAAGTGTGACACAGGCCCAAAAAATAGGGATAATTTTTAAATATTGCTCTTACAAACTTAGTTGATAGAATAATGGGTTTTGCATTAGGATGCATTTTCTGAAGAGCATGAAGTCAAACTCAAATGTCTGTCATTATTTCTTAACTTCAGTCTTTAATGATTTGCCATAAATTTGCCAGTAAACCACAATTTTATGAAAGATGGGCCAAAATATGAGGCAAAAATATGGACATTCTGCAAAAATCTGTACAGTTGAAAAGTATGAGTAGTAGTACCACCATGCCAAATGTTTTAAATCAATTCTACTAACACTGCAATGGCTAAACAGACTATTTCTGAACACTGCGTTGGTAAAAAAAAAAAAAAAATAAAATGGATAGTTTAAATAATTTGGCTACATTGAAACTTGCAGTATTCATCATACAACGAGCCAAGAAAAAGGGGATTCAAGGAAAGTAGGATACAAGCCATCAAACCTATACATGGATACCTGATTTGTGCAAATAATTTCCAGAAGCTTTCATCCAGATATGTTCGCCATCAGTTTTGTTTTTCTTAACAAAAGCATTTACAATTTTTAGACCTCAATTCAAGAACTAATTAAAACAGTATGAATTCAACTGCCTGGCTAAAGGCTAGGTCACATAACACAGCATCCTCCAAACAAGAAAGAATCAACACTAGATCACCTCTTTCCTTCCTATTTATATCATCTCTAATTTTAAAGCAACACCAAACTGCTCTTACACAACTCTACAGAATCAAGCCTGCTCTGAGCAATTGGGTGCTTACTAAACTTTAAACAACATCAAATGTGCATTCTTCTTTGTAATTATCAAACCTACTCTATCTTCAACCCACCTTCTAGTTTAACTTTCTTCCATCCACCTTTTCTCCTTCCTCTTTCATTCTACACCTCTTATGACTAACTGACCTATTATAGTACTTTATGTAAAAACATACATACACTATATACTTGCTTTTGCATTGTTGTTAATATTCCCCAACTACACAAAAATTTCACATAAAATAACTTCTTTGCACATATATGCTTCTGCGATTATGCAAATGTAACCTGGGCGGAGTCCAAAATTAATCATAAGTGCTCGAGCCTAGTAAACAAAAAAATAAATACAATTCCTCTAATAGTTGCATACAACCATTATTCTCATCTTAATAGTATGTAAAACAATGGAAACAGCTCAAATTCCACAAGAGTGAGCTTTTAATATAGCAAAAAAGTGAAGCTCATGTCTTTGGAAATTGTTAAGGACTAAGGTTAAGGCTGTGCTTGCAAAGTCTCGCACACTTCCTTAAAAAAATTCCACTTTGAACATTTGAAAAAATGGCAACTCTAAAGAAAGCATCAACAGCAATTTTTTTTTGCATTTACCAGACACCCCGAACAAAGCTCTAGTGAATCTTAGTTTCCACCTAGATAAATAAATGGTTTAAACAACATCAAACTCAAAGTAACAGCAGTTTCTCGATACAATAACATGGATGACTGAAAAATCACAGGACTACTGCTCTGCACACTACTACTGAATCCGTGTATTTTTCTCTGTTAAAGACCTACAGTTTTACTACAGTAATAAAAAGTACAGTTTTGTACCTACCATAAATGTAGATGTTTGAGTGTTCACACTGCTGCAGTCATTACACTTGGGTTATCCTGTCATCAAGCGGTCCCGCAATCAGCCAGAATTCCAAAGTCTTGGTCCGGCGTCGGTTGCTGTCACTTCCTCCCTGACGTCAGTGCGCCAGGGGTATATAAGATGCATCCAACACCATTTTCTTCAGTTTTTCTTGCCCCAGATGTCAGGTGCCCCCAAGTAGGTAGGCAATACATATTGCTAATAAATACAATACCTTCAGTTACAAGCAAATACACCACAAAGGTTGAATAGGATAGAAAGGTATAGATAAGTCCAGCTAGGAGAGGGGATGGAGGAAGGGTAACCTGGACTGCAGCAGTGTGAACACTCGAACATCTACATTTATGGTAGGTACAAAACTGTACTATGTTCATCGTGTTACACTGCTGCAGTCATTAACTTGGGTAGAATCCCAAAGCTAAGGTTGGGTGGCTGGTCTATAAAGAGTTAGGATTGGCTATGAGGCCCTGCAGAACTGCAGTGGCAAATCCTGCTCTGGATTTAGAGTAAAGAGGCAAGTGGTAATGCTTGGTAAAGGTGTGCACTGAACTCCAAGTTGCACCCTCCAAAATTTCCTTGGTTGGTACTCCTCTGAGAAAGGCTGTTGAAGTGGCTGTTGCTCTGGTAGAATGTGGCCTAATGTTATTAGGGACTGATTTTCCATTGTGTGTAGCAGTAACGAATACAGTGTCCTATCCATTTGGAAATAGTCTGCTTTGAGATAGCCTTGCCCTGTGATCCTGCAGCATATGCTACAAACAGTTGCACAGTTTTCCTGAAAGCTTTTGTTTTGTCCAAGTAGAAGCGTAGCTGCCTGTGTATGTCCAAAGAGTGCAGAAGTTTCTCCCCTTTATTCTGGGGGTTTGGATAAAAAGTTGGCAAATGGATGGTTTGGTTAAGAGCCACACTAGATATCACCTTTGGCATAAAGGTAGGGTTTGTCCTTAAAGAAACCCTGTCCTGATGAAAGATTATAAAAGGTTCCACTGCCATTAATGCCTATAGCTCTGAGACTCTTCGTGCTGAAGTTACTGCCAGGAGCAGAGCTGTTTTCCATGATAAAAATTTTAGATCTGCTATATTGGCTTGCTCAAAAGGTGGCAAGGTCATTTTTCCAAAACAAAATTGAGGTCCCAAGTTGGTGATGGTGCTCTCCGGGGTGGTCTTATGTTTTTAGCCCCTCTGAGGTACTGCTTTAGAAAGGGATGAGAGAATAAAGGAGGATCCGTGTTGTAATGTGCTGAAATGGTAGAGGCGTGGATCTTAATTGATGAGAAGGATAAGCCTTTGTCCAGCATCTCAGTTAAGTATTGTAAAATCTGAGGAATATTTGGGACAAGAAGGTCAAGGCTTTGAGCTGGTTCCAGGCACAGAATCTATTCCATTTTTCTGAGTAAGACTTCCTGGTGCTAGGCCTCCTGGCCTCCAAAATGACATCCATAACAGCTTTAGAGAGAGGTGTTGCCTGTTTGACTAATGAATCTGCCATGCAGCCGGGTTTTGAGTTGACCGTGCAGGATCTGATTGTTTTGTTGAGTCAGAAGGTGTGAAATTTGAGGCAAAATCCATGGTGGGCCTTGAGCCAAGTTCTTTAAGATTGGGTACCAGTGCTGGCGTGGCCAGTCTAGAGAAATCAGGATCATCTGTGGTTTTTCTTGTCTGGCTTTTAGGAGTACCTTTGAAAGGAGAGGCAGTGGTGGGAAGGCATAAACCTTCAGGCTTTTCCAGCTGAACGAAAGAGCATCCACTTTCCATGCTTGTGTGTGTTAAGTCCTTGTGCAGAATTTTTGTAGTTGGCAATTCAGTGGGGAGGCAAAAAGATCTATGTCTGGGCATCCCCATTTTTACATTACCATGCTGAAGATTTGTGGATTCAATTTCCATTCGTGAGGCTCCATGATATTTCTGCTTAGATCGTCTGCCAGAGTATTTCTCTTTCCTGGCAGGAATTGTGCTTGCAGATGAACTTGATAAGTCAGAGCTGTATTCCACAAGGTCATGGCTTGCCTGCATAGGGGATAAGAATGAGTGCCCCCTTGCTTGTTTATGTACCACATTACTGTGGTGTTGTCTGTCTTTAAAAATAATTGTCCTGGATGCAGAAGGTTCTTGAAAGCTGTTAGAGCATTTTGAACAGCCAACATCTCTTTTTGATTGATGTGAAGATGCATTTGGTCTGTGGTCCACTTGCCCTGAATACATTTTCCTGCCATGTGTGCTCCCCAGGCGTAATCCGAAGCATCTGTTGTTAGAGTCTGCCTGGCTGTGGGTAGAGTGAAAAGGCTGACCCTTGTTGAGGTGACATGCCTGTGCTCACCATCGAAACTCCTGTTGTAGGCAGGGAATTATTGGTACTACTGCTTCTAAACTGTGAGTGTGTTGAGTCCAAACACTTTTTAGGTACCATTGTAATTTCCTCATATGCAGTCTGGCATATGGAATTAGTAGTATGCAGGATGCCATGAATCCCAGGGCCTGCAGAATTTTTCTTGCAGGGAGATGGGACTTTTTTGCCAGTAATTGAAAATAATGAGTCAGGTGTCCTTGTTTGTCTGGCGTGAGATAAGCCATCTGGGCCGTTGTATTTAAGCTGGCACCCAGGAATATTATCTGTTGTGAGGGCACTAGTTTTGACTTCTTTTCGTTTACGGTGTACCCTAGAGAAATTAGCAACCGTTTTACAAACGCCAGATGCTTTAGAAGAATGTCCTTTCTCTGCTTGAATGAGGCAGTCATCCAGGTATGGATATATCTGAATTCCTTTTTGTCTTCAAAATGCAATTACTGGTGCCAGGCACTTTGTAAAGACCCTGGGTGCCGTAGATAAGCCAAAGGGCAGTGCAGAGAATTGGTAGTACATTGTACCAGCTTTGATTCTGAGGTATCTTCTGCAATCTTGTCTGATAGGGACATGCAGGTATGCCTCTTTGAGGTCCAAAGTAACAAGCCAAGACTTCTTGCCCAGCATGAGAAGAAGCTGCTGTAGTGTCATTGAATTTCAGAACATCCAGGTACGTATTTAGAATTGAAAGGTCCAATATGGGTCTCCAGGCTTTGTCCTTTCTGGGGACCAGGAAGAGTCTTGAGTAAAATCATTGTCCTTGTTCCTGCTGTGGTATTTTTTGAATAGCTATCATGTCCATGAGGGCTGAAATTTGTTTTTGAGCCTCTGCCCATTGATTTTGTGGCAGGTTTGGCATTCCTTTTAGCCTTGGTAAAGTGTGAAAGTGGAACCTGTAACCTTGAGACAATATTCAGAACCCATTTGTCTTGGGTGATTGTTTGGCATACAAAGGGGGAAGTCATTGGGTCTGTTTCCTGTAAGGTTGAGACTTGTCCTCACCTCCTTTTGGGTTTGAGGTACCCCACTGTCGTTGTCTGTTAGAGCCTTGGGGTTGAGATCTGCCTCTTGGGCATCTGTATCTGTCGTCTCTCTGTGGCCTGTCTGACAATGGAAAGGACCAATTCTTTGTAGGCCAATTTCTGCTAAATCAAGGTGGCTGTACCTGTAAGAAATTGGCTTAATGTCTGGTGTCATTCAAAGGGGATCCAGTGTCTGTCTGCCTGGGATGACATGCTTGACAAGCCACGCTGCTTCGCAAGGGACGGCTTGCACCTGTCACCCCTGGGATTCCGGATATTGGCTAAGGCTCTTGCCACCCCCATAGTGCCTTTTTTAGGCAAGGCTCAAATTCTAAACCTACCACCCTAGAAAACAAAAATGGGAAGAAACTGAGGGTAATGCTGCTCAATGCCAGAAGTCTAAATCTCAAAATGCACGCACTCGAGGCCCTTCTCAGTATGGAGAACATCGATGTCTGTGCTGTAACTGAAACCTGGTTCAAGGCTCCTGAGAGCACCCCGGCACTATTAGGTTTTACCTCATATCATGCGTTCCGGCCCCAAAACCCGGACCACACCACAAAAGGAGGGGGTGTTTTCATATTCATAAAGGGTACCCACACCTCCAGGTTGGTGGCAACGCACGAAGCTTCGGAAACCATCCAGGTGCAACTAACCATAGGCAAAACTGCTCTACAAATTGTAGCATGCTACAGGCCACCCTCTCAAATTCAGGAACCCCACACAGCCTTCCTGAAGACACTGGAGGGTATAAATGTATCTCCAAACACCATCATATTGGGTGACTTCAACTACCCGAATATAGACTGGGAACATTACTCAAGCCCTAACTTTCTAGCCTAACGGTTCCTGGAGTTCATAAATTCAAATGCCATGGAACAGCTAGTCACTGTTCCCACGAGAGGAGAAAATATACTAGATCTCATTGTCACAAACATGGGGACAAAATGCTCCACACGAAGTATATCCCTCATTGGTGAGATCTGATCATAAACTAATCTCACTGGAAATCCACATTCCCCCACCCCAAACAAAAAGACCATAGTGAAGAACTTCTCTAAAGCAAACTTCACACTACTCAAGACTGGTGTGGTATCCTTCAAGGCCCCTGAGCCAGAGGAAACCACAACCCAAGCTGGAAGCCCTTACAAATGCCTTCTATGAACACATCCAGGACTGCATGGATCAGGCAATCCCAAATAAAACCAAGACTCTTTCCACAAAGGGCAAACGTCCAGTCTGGTGGACCCCAGCCATTAACAAACTTTACAATAAGAGGAGAAAGCTATTACATGATAGAACAAAATCCATAAAGGGAAGTCACCACTGATCATTATTAGTAAAAAATACGAGCACTCATAAAATCAACTAAGGCCAATTTTGAGAGAAAAATTGCCATGGATTCAAAGGACAATCATAAGGCCTTTTTCAGCTATGTTAGGAACCTGGGTGGAAACTCCCAGATATGCTCAGAATTAGTCCAAAATGATACAAAAATCACTGAACCCACAGACATTGCCAACATACTGGCAGACAGGTTCAGTGCAAACTTCACCCCTCTCCCCTAAAGGAGAGATAACTATCCCAGCCGAGTGTAGCCTCCCGGACATCTCAAATGCGCAGGTGAAAGCTGCTCTCTCTAAAGCTAAAAACACAGCATCAATGGGACCGGATGGTGTCCCCGGCTGTGTGCTACACGAGCTAAATGAGGAATTAAACCCGCACATAAGGCAGCTGTTTAATCTCAGCCTTACCACAGGATACGTGCCCAAGGAGTGGCGTCACGGCAACTGTGGTCCCACTCCACAAAGGCGGCACCTCTACGGACCCTGGTAATTACCGCCCCATAAGCTTAACAAGTCTAGTCTGCAAAGCTATGGAGAGGATCATAATGGAGCTCATATACAAAGATATAGGGGACTTGCAGACATTGGACCCGACCCAGTTTGGCTTTGTCAAGGGAAGATCATGCCTTTTGAACTTGGTCGACTTCTTGAAACAGTCACCAAGGCCATTGATGAGGAAAGGCAGTCCATACAGCCTACCTTGACCTTGCAAGGCTTCGACACAATACCCCACTCGGGTATTGTAGAAAAACTACCAGCTTAAATGTAAACCCATATGTCACAAGATGGGTTGCAAACTGGCTTAAGGACAGAACCCACAGGGTTAGAGTTGCTGGCGCTGTGTCAGACTCCAAGCCGGTCACAAGTGGTGTCCCACAGGGCTCGGTCCTTGGCCCCTATTGTTTGGCATCTACTTCTCAGAAGTAAAGGCCAACATGGGAGGACTTTGGCTGACAAAGTTTGCAGTTGACTGCAAACTGGGCCATAGTGGAAAGTGCATCGGACACGGATATCCTTCAGAAGGGACTCACGGAAACAGATAGCTGGTGCCAGAGCCATGGCCTTAAGTTAAACGCCAAAAAATGTATAGTCATACCCTTCGGGAAAAACAAGGTAACCCCAAGCTACCATATAGGTGGCAATCCACTAAGCACAGAAGAGGTTATCAGGGACCTGGGGACCCAGGTTGACAGTGGCCTTTCTTTTGACACTCACGTTGCTAAAGTGGTTAGAAAGACCTTCTACATTGCCCACCTGATCATGAAGGATTCACATCCAGATCGAGTGAGGTCATTGTTCCCCTGTACTCTTCACTTATCAGACCAATGATCGAGTACAATGCCCCATTCGGGATGTATCTCACCCGACATCTGCAGCAATTGGAGAGACCCCAAAAGTTCCTCACCAAAAGGATAAAGGGACTCCAAAATCTGTCATATGCTGCCAGATTGAAGAAACTCCAGCTCTATTCAGTCGCATACCGTCTGCTCAGAGGTGACATGTGCCTGACATACAAGGCCATGTCCAACCTGGAATTAATGGACATGCTCCACCTCAAAAATCCAAATCCACCAAGACCACTAGAGCAAGCGACTTAAACCTTAGCACGGATATAAATAGGACGTGCTGGAGGGATAGATTTATCACTCAGAGACTCCCTATGCTGTGGAATAAAATCCCGGTCCATGTGAGGCAGAGCACCTCGCTGACTCTGTTCAAGAGAAATCTAGACCTGTGGATGGGAGATCGTAGGTTTACCCCGGGAATCATCTCTGTGTCACTGCTGGACAGAGGCACAACAAACTAATGGGCACAGTATTTTTTCATATAAGGGGTGGCGTAAGCCACAAAAATTTGGGCTAGGCTTATAAATGCCTTAGGGCAGATAGCCTAGTATAAACCTATGAACCTAAATCTTTGTTTACATAGATTTAGCTTTATCCTCCATTTTCTAACACCTCTTCTGCCTTAACACCAAACAAGGTATCATGCTGTAACGGAGCATTCAATAATTTTGCCTTAACATGATCAGGTAAACTCTGTTCTTTTAACCAAGCATGTCTTCGAATTACAGAACCTGTAACTGCGGCTCTACAAGAGGCCTCTAAAGAATCAAAACCACACTGCAGAGTACGTTTTCCCACCTGTTGAACTGCATGCAATAAATCCTGCATTTCTTTATAGTCAGGAGATTCTGAGCTTGCAAGCATTTTCTGTTTTAACTGAGCCATTAAATGTTGTTGGTACTTAAACATGTGAAACTGGCAATTTAAAGCCCTTACTGCTAAAGTTGCATAAGTGTAAACTTTCTTCCCCCATCTATCCAATGCTCTAGAATCTCTGTCAGAGGGGACTGGATTTTTTGCAATGGAAGCCTTAACCCCTTTGGGACCCTGGGAAATGGTTTCTGGGTCAGCAGAAGGGTTTTTATAAAGAAACTTGTGAGAGTCAGGGACTCTATAATACCTATCTGGCTTGGCTGGTGCAGGGGGCAAAGAATCAGGAGATAACCTGGATTCAGAGAACACATCATCCACAATATCTAACACAGGTGGAATAGCCAGGGGCCTGTGCTGAGGCAATAAAAGGAAGTCCTGAGCCTTTTCTTGGATTCTGAATAATCCTGACTTTCCCAATGGAAATGCTCCCTCATGGTATGTAAAGTTTCCCCAAAACAGTAATCTTCAGGAGGAGAGGCTGAAGGGATTGATTCTTCAGCATCAGAGTCCTCATAGGGGGTTATAGAGTATCCCTGGTCTGAAGAGGAATCAGAGGAAATGGAAACCTGATCAGAGGAATCATAGTCTGTATCCTGCCTAGGCCTTTTCTCGGGAGGGGGATGGGAACCCCTGATTAGAGTAATGAGGTCTTCGGCCATTTTGAGCATCTGTTTCTTAGGCATGGAGGACTGTCCAGGAGAATGCTGTACTTGCTTCTTTGTCTTTAATGGAGTTTTTGTCTTGGCTGTTGCTTTAATGGTAACTTGTGAAGGTCTGAAAACACCCTCAGAAGCCGATGCCTGCTCAGCAGCTCTGGACCCATCTGAGGGATTAGTTTCCGTAGGCCCAATACCTTGAGTTTCCAGAGGCCTAGTTGTCTCCACGTGGGAGTCAGTGGTGGCCTGTGGCTCTGAGGTAGCGGGTTTCAGGGGCTGCGAAAGCGCCTCACTGAGAACCGGCGACTGGCCTAGAAGAGACTTCGTCTTCGGTTTTGGACCTCGGATGCCTGTCTTTATCCTTGTCTTTGCGTTTTTTAAGAATTGCGGTCAGTTGTTCCGACGGCATTGTATAATTGAACCTTCGGCCAAAGTAGTGCAAATCAAAATCAAAATGTCGTTTTATAGTGCGTTTGTTAAATGTAGCACAAAACCTACAACTAGTGAAGTCGTGATCAGGGCCTAGGCATGGAATACAGTAAGAGTGGAAGTCCTTATGAGGTATTTGCTTCCCACGAGAAATACAATTATTAACTTTTTCTGACATTGGTTTGAGGCAAGAAAAACGTTTCCCCAATGGGGTACTTAGCTTTATTTAAGACTTTGGATCTGAAATACGACTTCAAAAATCTCAGGAGTCGGCCGACCGGCATTTGCGAACTTGCTTTTGCTTCGTGCACCGCGCAGCAAGAAAGACTGAAGAAAATGGCGTCGGATGCATCTTATATACCCCTGGCGCACTGACGTCAGGGAGGAAGCGACAGCAACGGACGCCGGACCAAGACTTTGGAACTCTAGCCGACTGCGGGACTGCCTGACGGTAGGATAACCCAAGTGTAATGACTGCAGCAGTGTAACACGATGAACATCTGCCTTTAGCCACTTTTAATACTTACAATGTGTATTTCACATACAAGTACAACTACCCACTACAGCTGTCCACCCTTCAGCATAGTTAAGTACCCTTTCTAGTGAATATGTATCCTATTCCAATCTTTAAGGCAGACTAGCAAAGGACTCGACTGTCAGGTGTCAAAGTTTATAAGTCAAAAGACAGAAGTCTCAAATGAGACAGTAAACTCATTCACTTTAGCAATTCTGCATTCCTCTCCACGTTTGTCAACAGCACAGCCCCAAACATACACTGTCTATATGTTGCACCAGTCAAGCCTCAGTTATGGAAAAACACTTTAGTTTAATCTACGTATTTTAATCAAATCTTTAAACTTACAATTCCAAATGACTTACATACACACAAACTATACATATTTACAACATGAGTCACTGTTAGTCTGTAAGAACTTAAATGATCATTTAAATCTTAAACATGGCTCAGGTGCAGACCATTAAAGTAAAAAGTGCTGCGCGTCACGGCACTTTCTGTAAAACCCGATTTTTTTTCTCCCAAAAAAGGGTCCAGCAGCTCAATGTTCTAACATCAGGTTAGGCAAGTAAAAGACATGCATGCTCCTAGCAAGGTGCTACCATGGTTAGCAATGCCACTGACGGTTAAAGTAAGAAGTGCTGTGCGGTGATTGAATAAACCATAAATCATACATACACATTTCAATGGATTGCACTTTGCAGACTGGTTCTAAGGATTGTACAGCTTACCTGGTGCTTACCTGGAGGAGCCGGGAAGAAATATGTGCATGCCATGTACTGTGTGAATAAACCCAGGCCGCGATCGGTGGAATGCTAAAGTTAACTTATGGCTCAAAATGTTGACTCAATGCATCAGTGTTTTCATGGAATGTTTCCGTCTTGTGTGCATAACCTAAAGGCTCTCATGTATTTGGCTCTTGCTTCATTAGGATACATATGCCTGGGGTGCATACCATCAAAGGACAAGTAACTATTTTTCCAACATCCCTTTCAGAATAAATTGGTATCTGTCTGACCCATTGGGTTGACCATTAATCGTACATCCAAAAAATCTCTCTCTCAGACATGGACATAGTAAACCTCAAAAATTCTGTGGTACGATTAATGTAGTGAAGAAAACCATACAATTCTTCTTGGCCCCCTCCCCACAAAATAAAAACATCTTCCACAAAATGACGGTAAAATCTAATGTGTGGTAAAAGAAATCCATACCAAAGTATCAACAACATCAGGAATAGTGGTTTCCTTAGAAGGTCTTCCTCTTCCAGAAGTCACTGGTTCAAAGGAAGGGGACTGGTGGAAGGGGAATTGAAGAATGAAAATGGACGACACAGATGGAACATTCAGAGTACAAAACTTCATCTGATGTTGTCAATACACATTCATTCCTCAACTGGGACAGTCTCTCCAGCTACATGAAATCCTGGGAGGACTAAGAAAGGATATGTATGAGCACAGTTCAGCCAAAAGCTGCTCTTCTCCCCTCATGACCAGATCCAATTTGTAATGAGTAATAAAGGTACGAGGATTAGCCCAGGTAGTGGTTGCAAATATATCATCCATGGAAGCCCTGTATAATACAGATGATGTTGCCATGGACCTGGTTGAATGAGCTCTCAAAGGTTTTGATAAGAAACAGCCCAATTTGTTACAGACAGAGGATATACAGTCCGCCATCTAGCTAGCTGGCTTGCATACTTTGTCATCTCCAAAGAAGACAAATAATTCACCTGTTTTTTTCTGAAGTCCTTTGTTCTAAGTAAAAACATAACTGCATGTGAATGTTCAGTAAGTGGCAATATATATATATATATATATATATATATATATATTTTCACCTTTTTATTTTGCAAAATTTAAAAAGAAAACTGGCAGATTAATGGATTGATTGATGTTGAATTCTGACACCACCTTAGGAAGGAAGGTAGGATTTGTTCTTAATGTCCCCATATCCCTATGAAATATCAAGTAAGGAGGTTTACAAGACAACTGCTTAAGTTGACAGTCTTCTAGCAGACATCATAGCTACCAAATATATAGTTTTCCACGTCAAAAACTTTAGATCACATTTTGCTGCTGGTTTGAAAGGGGAATGAATTACGCCCTGTAGTACCAAATTTAAGTCACATGTTGGAGTTGGATCCTTATAAGGAGGTTCCAAAGGAAAGGCACCTTTCAAAAAGGCTTTGCAAAGATTTGATGAAGCCAAGGTGCAGTTTTCAATTTCTATATTAAAATTAGAGATGGCAGCTAATTTTATTCTAATAGAGAAGGAGCTAGCTCATTCACTGAAAATTGTTGCCAAAAATTCAAGGACACTATGCACTGGTGCTGAAAAAGGGTCAATAAGTTTCAGTTGTGCCCAAAAAACATATCTTTCCCATTTACTTCTGTAAAGTTTTCTTGTGGAAGCACTGTGAGAAGACAAAAGTATATGATGGATAGGGGAAGAAAGCATTTGTCTGGCTATCAACGGCAGTGGAGAAACGATGTGGTCAGCTTTAGGTTTGAGATATCCGAGTGACTCATGTCTGTCACGTAAGATAGGAGGTCTAGAATCAGACCAGGATCCAAGGCTGGTAGACGTGAGGCTAAAGAAAGGGGAATCAAATCTGTTAAGGCCACTAAGGGGCAATGAGGATGACTTTGCTCCTCAACTACAAGGCTTTCAGTAGAAATTTAGGAATTAAGGGAGTTGGGGAATAAGCACAGAGCAGACCGGGGGGCCAGTCAAGTAGTACAGCATCTCTCGGTGATTCCTCCAGTGGGAGGATTAGGACAAAGAAGTTGCTGCACTTGTTATTAAGGGGAGATGCGAAGAGGTCAAAGCAAGGCTGGCCCCAATGGAGAAAAATCATTTCTCTGCCATTTTCATGTTCAGAGGCCACTGCTGAGGTAGCAGCATGGACCTGCTCAACTTGTATGTTCTCACATTGGATTTCCCCAGAATATGCACTGTTGCTATCAGAAGTCAGATGGATGAGATTGCCCACTGCCACACTTTGAGAGCTTCATGACAAAGGGCAAAGCCCTAGTTCCTCCTTGTTTGTTGATGTATCAAACCACTGACATGGTTTGCCTGAATCCCAACTGTCTCGAAAGGGTGACAGTCTTGGTAGGCCTGCAATGCTAAGAGCACTGCTCTCATTTCTGGGACACTGATATGCGTATCGGCCTCTTCGGAGGACTATGTGCCTTGGACCGTTTTCCCCAGAAGTGCCCCCCACCCAATCTGGGAAGTGTCTGTGGTCACTATGGCCTTGGAGTGAGGAAGAATGAAGGGACAGCCTTGTAGAACCTGGCCTGACTGAATCCACCAAAGGTATCTCTTGCATTCTTGGGTAATTCTTATCTGAGAGGACATATGCTAATGAAGAACTGACTACCTGAAGAATTCTCATGTGAAATCTTGCTAGGGAAAACTACATCTACAGCCACAGACACTGATGCCAAGGCTTGTAGGATCAATCGGGATGAGATTGCGGACTTGTGAATTATCTTCCTGACCTGGAATCTGACAGTCTGTACTCTTGACAGAGTAAGAGATGCTGTCATGGATATAGTGTTGAAAAGGGGATCCTATGAACTCCAATGTCTGAGGAGGTTCTAATGGAGATTTCCTGTAATTTATGGTGATCCCCAGATGGAAGCAAGTCTGTATTATACCTTGGCTCTAGCTCTTACAAGTAGACAACTCCAAATATGGTGTAAATGCATTTAAGTGCTAGGAACCAAATGGTATTAACGCATGAAGGAATGAACATTTTAAATTGTTTAAAATCCACTGTTTTATTACAAAAATTAAGTGGTTTCGCCCTTCTTAATGGGAACTTCATCAGAATACAAACAAAACAGTACAAAGAATCTTACATTTTATAAAACCAGTCAAGCAGTTCATTTCTTGATTTCAGAATGACTAATTATCAAGTAACAACAAACATTATTCTCCTAGTTTTAATTAGGAGTTAAATGTGCACAAATTATTGGCTGTGGAGTTAGAATTATTCAAACCACTTTAAAACATTTCTGTTTAAAATATACTTTCTCTAAAAAACATGTTAATGACAAATACACATGTATATGCACTAAATGAATAAATAAAAACGCTGTAATTACATTTAAAATAATGAAACTGTAAAATTGTAAAGGTGGAAAACATGATGTAAATAAGGGATGCCTTTATATCTTTGCTGTATTTTTGCACAATACTAGTGCAATGGATACACGTGTATTAATTCCTGGTGGAAATGTGTCTGCTAGTTTAAACTGCCAGAAAAGTGCCTTTGCACCAGTATTGTATACAAAGGCAGCAAATGTATAAAGGCAGCCCTTATTTTACACCTTCACATTTTCTACCTTTACAATTTTAAATGTGACTACAACATTTTATTTATTAATTTAACACACACACACACACAATCTAATGTGTTTAACCATGCCATTGAAATGTCAAAAAAAGAAATGGTTTTACATCCCAATTCTGAACCATGTTAAAACACAGTGTTTGGTATTCAAAGTTTTGAAAATGTGACTGTTGAACTGCATTTGCCATCTGGATATTGGTATTACAGATTTGCTAGGTTTACTTTCAATTTTAAAACACTTCGAAACCATGCATTCGATTTAACATTACTCGAAGTTGTTCACTTCTGGATTTTGATTGATTTTTTTTTTTTAATATGTCAGTTAAGAGAAAATCTATTTTAAACAGAAATCTTTTAAAGTGATTTGAATAATTCTAACCACAATGGATTACTTGTCCACATTGTTCTCCTAGTTTTCTTAAGGGTTTATTTATGGTTACTTGATAATTAGTCATTTCGAAATCAATGAAAGACAGTGCTTGACTGGTTTTATAAAATGTTAGATTCTTTGCACTATTTTATGTTTGCATTCTTATCAGTAGGTGCCTGGTCGGGGCGGTAAAGAGGCCAGTGATCCAAATACGGAAACACTCAATACCTGCAGTCTCAAGTGAACTGCTACTATGCCATGCAATTGGCTGAACACCTTGGGAGCTGTGGTGAGGCCAAAGGGCAGTGCTCTTAACTGGTAATGACTGGTTCCTAGCCAGAAGTGAAAATACCTTCTGGATTGTCTGTTCATTTTTATGTGACAGTACCCACCCTGAAGGTCTACTGTGCACATCCAGTCATCCTTGAACAAAAAGGGCAGAATGACTGAACAATGACCTTCCGGAATTTTGTGTGTTGAACTGATTTGTTCAGAGTGCCGAGATCCAAAATTGGTCTCCAATACCTGATTCTATCTGGTCTGGTGGGACCTCTTGGATTACTTTTCTAGCAGCATTTGTATTTCTAGTGCTGCTGCTTTCCTCTGACTGGGTGGAACACTATAGCAATAACCCACGCCTGGGTGTTGATAATGCTGGATTTACCCACGGTTGGTGTGGTTTGGTCATGAGGGCGAAGCCTGAGGGACCAAACAAAGCCAACCGTGGGTAAATCCAGCATTACCCACACCCAGAAGTGGGTTATTGTTATTATACAATGACATTATTTAAGAAAAAAATAATTACTTTTCTTAAATAATGGCACTGTATAATACCTCCCTGCTGCCCTTCCGCAGCTGTCTGGTATTCTGCGGCAGTTCTGATGTATTGTGCATGCGTATGCCTACGCAGTACATCAGAGCTGTGAGCAAAAGCAACGGAGAAAGCAAGATCTCCGTTGCTTTTTACTGTTTTGCTATGTTAAATGGGTTTAACATAGCGAGATAGCTTTAAAATAAGCAACGGAGATCCCCTTTGCTTATTTTAAACTGTCTCATATGTTAAACCCATTTAACATAGAACAGGTTTAAAAAAGCAACAGAGAAAGCAAGATCTCCGTTGCTTTTTACACACTGTGTCTCTATGTTAAAGGAGTTTAACATAGCGAGACAGCCTTAAAAAAAGCAACGGAGATCTCCGTTGCTTTTTTTTAAACCTGTCTCGCTATGTTAAACTCCTTTAACATAGCGAGACAGTGTTTTAAAAAATACTTCCAAAAAGGCTGCTGAGGCAAGATTCCAGTGTCTCACTGAAGAAAATAAAAAGTACCAGGAATTAAATAAATAGTACCACTTTATTGCTCGCACTAGCGCTTTCACAAATGCTTCATCAGGTGTAACTCTAACAAAAAACACACACCTTATATCCACTTCTAAAATAGTCACATGATCAAAAACAATTAACATTTAAAGAAATATGATAAAATATAAATACATAATGAAAAAGCATATTGAAAATGTATATAAATATGTCAAAGATGTATCAAAAATGTATATACATTTACCTAACACTGGTTTCAAGGGAATGTGGTCATTGAGTCCATGGCCATAATTAGCCCTTAACATCACTATCCATTTCTGCTTCCATTTCTTCAGTCCTGGACCTAATATCACCCATTCTAGCACTCTCATAGGTCCTGGACACAACTGTGAATAAAAATTTATGTTGTCTATCTACTAATTTCACATGCTTGGCTAGAGCATTAGTATCACTGCCTTTACCTATGTGGTACCATGATGCCACCGAGGTAACTGACTTTGATTTCTTAGCATTAAGAACTGATATTTTGCTTATAGAGAAAGAGATGTGCAGATTGGCCAGGACTCTGTATGAGATTTTTCACCTTGAGGTCTATTTGGCAGAGAACCTGGTACCTCGAGGGTTGCGAGTGTTAAAAATGCCGGCACAAATTGAAACAGATTTACTGTTATTGAGTGAAGGGCAGAAGCTTAATATTGCCACCAGCCTTAGTTATCTTAAACTGCTTATGCAATCAGCTCAAAGGCGTGAGACAGTAGTAATAGAATCTATCAAAGAGAAATACTTGCAATTGAGCAAGAAATATCCTGATACATCTTTCTCGACTCTTGTATCTGAAACCATAGACAATGTAAGCTCGTACAAACGTAAACTTTTACAGATCAAGTTGAATAAATTGCAGAGAGACCACCGGGACTTTCAATTGGGTAACATCTTCACCTGGCCTCGCGATTCGCTGATAAACGGAAATACAGAAAGGAACGCCCCTTATGAGATACGTCAGCACGCTGAACTTTGTACAACGGTTGATGAAGCTTGTATTGAACAGTGCGGGACTCAGGCAGTCAATGAGAATTGTATTGAGCGTACTAAGTTAGTAGCGCCGTCTGCAGAAAACGCTAATAAGAAATTTACTCTAGAAACAGGAGCCAAGAAGAAGACTTTTACTGTTAGTGCAGAGGTACATAGAGCGGCCGAATGCACTACACCATTGGCTACACAGGCTCGACTGGGGCTTCCAGTACATCGAAAGAAAAGACGCAATTTTTTTGTTTGAATTTTCCGCTCCCAGTGAGGGACAGCTCGTTAAATCAAGCGGGCGGGCAGCGACAGAGAAATCAACGGATAAACAGAGGAAGGAGTACCACCAGGTACAAAAGGAAACACGAGGAAGAGGTGAACAATGTATATACCATCAAAAAAGCTTTTCAGCAAGTAAGACATTAGTGACTAATTTGTCACAACATATATTGACAGATATTGAGCTTAATGTGTTGAGCAAAGGTTTGTCTTTCATACCTTCAGCTAACATGTCTTTAACAGACATAGTTTTTGATCTTAAAATGTTTACCAGGAATTTGACATTGAAATGTATGTTTAAACAAAGTGACACAATTATTGATTATTCTTTGAGAAAACCTAGTACTTTTATTCCCAGGCCGATGCCTTTAGTTAATGCCTTTGAACAGATGTGTCTCTCTGATATTTATAAAGTTTATCATGATAAACAACAAATTAATAGAAAATATAATTTGAATAAGGTTGAGTCACAAGCACTATATAGCTTGGAAAATGATGACAATTTAGTCATCCGACCAACAGATAAAGGGGGTGGGATTGTTTTGTTAAATAGTGATGATTATGAATGCCTAATGCATGAAATGTTGAGTAATGTTGATTTTTATCAAAAAATAACTGTATTGCATAAGAAAAAGATGACAACAGTTGTTAATGAGCAGATAGAATATTTGGCACATCTAGGTCTATTGTCAGATGACATTGTAACATTTTTTAAAACACCGCATTACACTGTACCAATTATTCAAGGGTTACCAAAGATCCACAAGAACATGGCCAGACCTCCAATGCGTCCTATAGTGGCAGGGAGGGGTTGGTGCACTGAAAGTATATCCATATATTTGGAGAAGTTAAAGCCTATGGTAGAGAAATCAGTTTATGTTCTGAAAGACACAGAGCATTTTCTGGGCGATTTATATGTAGGCACTAATTGTGGTTTTTTGGAAGTTGATTATTTCTTTGTTACTCTTGATGTAGTCTCACTATTCACGGTTATTCCAAATGATACAGGACTAGACTTTCTGAAGGAACAACTTAAGAGGAGTTTATATAACCCTAGTGAGACTGAAACTTTTTTGAAGTTAATGTCCATTGTATTGATGAATAATGTATTTCTCTTTAGAGATCAAGTGTATTGGCAGAGAAATGGGGTAGCTATGGGCAGTGCTTGCTCCAATAGCTATGTTAATGCAGTTATGATGCAATGGGAAGCAAATTACTTATTGGAAGGTCCATATAGTAAATTTATTTTGTTCTACAGGAGGTTTGTACACTACCTTTTTATGTTGTGGGGAGGTACATTACTAGAATTAATGGATTTTGTTAAGCATATTAATGGCTCCACAGAATTTTTGAGATTTACTATGAATTATTCAAGAACAGATATTAACTTTCTAGATGTACTTGTAGAAAGGGATGTTAATGGCACTATCTCTACTAAATTGTTTAGAAAGGAATGTCATGTTAATAATCTTCTCTCTAGAAGTAGCATGCATCCTAACCATATTTTTAGGAATGTGGTGCAGAATCAGTTTTATAGAGCCTCCAAGTTGAATGTAAGGAATGAAAATTTTCAATAACAGAAATCTAGAACCATCAGAGAACTTGTTGAGAGAGGTTATGATCGAGCATTTGTTGAACAAAATGCAGCTCATGTCACTCATTTGAGAGACACTAGAGCCAAACCCTATTTCTCGGAGAGGCAGTCTAGAGAGTTTAATAGTAAAGGAGATAAAATTAAAGTATGTATACCATACTCAAGGGATGTTTCTAAATACAAAGATATTATTAATCAACATTGGAGCATATTGTTGACAGATCCACAGATAAGTAGTATAATAGGATTCAAGCCCTCAATATGTTTTTAAAAATAGAAAGAATTTAAAAAGGAGGTTATGTAATGTTAAAGAGAGGAATATTAGATGTGCTTCCTTTGGTACTAAAACATGTGGTAAGTGTACACAGTGTAGACATATTGGTGAAGAGACATCTTTTACACATCCAGATATGGGTAGAGTCTTTGATATTAGAGTACAAGCTAACTGCGAAATCATGCATGTTGTTTATTTAGCAGTATGTGTTTTGTGCAAATGTTTCTACATAGGCAAGACAGACCGCACTTTCAAAGATTGAATTAGAGAGCACATATACCACATAGGTAAAGGCAGTGATACTAATGTTCTAGCCAAGCATGTGAAATTAGTAGGTGGACAGCATAAATTTTTATTCACAGTTGTGTCCAGGACCTATGAGAGTGCTAAAATGGGTGATATTAGGTCCAGGACTGAAGAAATGGAAGCGAAATGGATAGTGATGTTAAGGGCTAATTATGGCCATGGACTCAATGACCACATTCCCTTGAAACCAGTGTTAGGTAAAAGAGCCCTTTTTAGATATATCGTGTTTTTAGGTACACACATGTATTTTTATGTATATTAGTATTTTTATGCAATTGTTGTATATGTATATACATTTTTGATACATCTTTGACATTTATATACATTTTCAATATGCTTTTTCATTATGTATTTATATTTTACCATATTTCTTTAAATGTTAATTGTTTTTGATCATGTGACTATTTTAGAAGTGGATATAAGGTGTGTGTTTTTTGTGTTAGAGTTACACCTGATGAAGCATTTGTGAAAGCGCTAGTGTGAGCAATAAAGTGGCACTATTTATTTAATTCCTGGTACTTTTTATTTTCTTCAAAGAGACACTGGAATCTTGCCTCAGCAGCCTTTTTGGTAGTATTTCGTTTCTTACTGTTAGCTGCTATTGGGGTATCTGGTATTCGGTCGTTTACTTCTTTTAGTGTTTTAAAAAAGACTTATACTAATGGAAAAAGTCCGGGCAACCGGACCTTTTTCCATTAGTATAAGTCGATTTACAACGGGCACGCTGGCCAATCAGCGTGCACGTTTTGGAATATTAATGGGGGGGGTCATAGTATAATGGCAAATTAGTCAACAGGTGGAGTTGGTAGGGAAAAGGGAATTTAACCTCTTGAAATAATCATTTGCACCCACCCATCTTTTGTAAGGTCTAGCCAGGCATGCTAGTGCAGAGATAAATGACTGTCTTCAGGGGTGGACAATTGGGCCTCCTTTCAGAAGCACTGGTAGGGTCTTGTCAGAGAAGGAATCTCTAGTCTCTTGGATCTACAGGCCTCCTGTGCCACATAGTGTCATCCATTTGAGTTCTCCCATCGTCCCCTGGAGGAACCATCTCCACAGGGATTTTGGAAAGGACCCTGTGATGTTTTGAACCACATTTCTGACCTCCTTGTTATTACTGGAAAAGGTCCTTTGAGGGGTCAAAAAACATATTCCCACTGCAGAGGGGGCCTCTATATCTTGCTTGCACGTGGAGTGTCTCCCCTTTACTTTAGGGTCAAACAAAGAGCTTCCATCAAAAGGTGAACTGATTAAAGAGGACTTAAAGGGCTCTGCAAAGTCAAACAAGTGCATCCAGGCATGCACTCTAATGGAAATGCCTGAACCCGTCATCCCTGAGGTACTTTCAGCCCAATGTGAGATAAGCCTCATGGATGTTAGTGGTCGTTAGTAAGGTAGCCACCTGTGATGCCACAGAAGTACTGGTCCCAGACAGTGATTTTGAAAGTTCCTTAATCAGATCCCTCTGTAATCTTGTGACATATGACAAATAATTTAGCAATCAGAGTGCAAAGGTAATTGAAGCATACACATGCTTCCCAAATCTGTCCAATTCCCCTGACTCCCTGTTAGGGGGATGGGCATAACAACTCTGCTCCGCAAGTGCTTTCTTGTTGGCTGCTGCCATACCCATTGCATCTACGGATACTTCCTTGCTCCAAAATTCCCTTCCTGCAGGTGGCGCCTAAATCCAGTCTGGTCTTTGGGGACTGGATCAACTGTGTCAGTTTCCTTCCACGCATACCAAGAGAACACATCAATGAGCTAGTCAGTGGGTGAAGTCACCCATGAGGTAGTTGGGCAGACCCAAAGGCCTCCAGGAATGCCAATTCCTCTTGGGAAGGGTTACCGGTAGACCAACCTCCCCCTCTACTTAAGGATCTCTAGTATGTTTCCAAACTAGATATTTTCAGGTGGAGATCTTGGAGACCCCTCATCATCAAAGTCAGTATCTTCAGTGACTGACTCCTGAGGAGAGCTGAAGTGACTCCTCTTGTAATTCTTCAATGGGGTGTGCAGGAAAAGTATTGGAACAAATAGTAACATCCTGCTGGGTAGCCTGGAGACTTTGAGCTGACTGTCCCTGTGAGTAGAATGATGGGGCTCAAGCTACAGAGAAATATGGAATCCAGAGGGGAGATCTGGGGGGGGGGGTTGTCCATCCTGGAGAGACAGAGATCACACACTCCACCTAAAAGGCAGAACTCTCCAGAAAGAAGTCGGATCCGAGATGCTACATTTCTGCCCCATCAGCTCCCCCTGCCCAGAAGGCAATCCACCTGAGGTAGATGTCAGAGCAGAGCTATCCCAATGCCGAAGCTCCGAGAGGCACAGATGGCGCCAACAGCTTCAGAGCTGGCCAACAGCTCAGATCCAACCAGTACGCTTCAGCTCCGAAACATACTGAGCAGGTGCCCTCACAGAAAGTCTTGGAGCCCAAGATACTATGATCTTCAGATCCTATCCAGATGGTCCCGGGAAACATGGATCCAAGGACTCCAAAATGAGAGGTCGTATCAGAGGCGCCGAGATTGGTGGTGTAGTACAAGTAAGGGCTTCTTGACCCAAAGGGGTAGGAGCTGGAATAACTCCCATCTGAATCTGCACTGAGAAAAACTTCTTCATTCTATCCACACCAGACTTAGTCAGACTTCTGGAAGAACAAGATGTCACAGAGTGAGACTTGGAGTGCCAGTGGGATTCCAAAAAAGGAGATGGTACCCGAAAGGGTACTGGATCTATGGTGGGGGAGTAAAAGGTCCTAGGTAATGACTACAGATCAGACAGAACAGGATCCGAGGAAGCAGATTTACTTTCCAATGACTGCTTCAGGGAAGAAGGCTTTGGATCCAAATTCTTATGTTTTTTCTTAGGAGGTTCCATCATTAGATCACAGAATGTGGTTGAAGATCCAGACAGAACCAAATGCTTTCCAGAAAGCTCCTTTTGCTTACATTTGGGGGTATGAGCCCCAGACAAAGCTTTAGAAAAAAAGTAAAGTAGCAAGCCTTTTAAAATTAGCTTTTTTTCTGTCAGCAAAGACCCGAAGATTAAAGGACTTGCAAAATTTGTAACACACCTGAAGATGTGCTGGGCCTTGGCAATAGATGCATCAAGCACGAGCACCCGAACGCAGTAATGTGTGACCACATTTCTGACATTTTTTAAATCCCAAAGGCTTTTCAGACCTTAATAACAAACATCAGGATATGATTTTTTTATTTTTATATTCAGTAAGGAGAAAGACAGAGAGAGATACCAACAATAGTATCAAGAATACACAACATATAGGAGCGAGTAAGATAAGTTTATCAATGAAGATAAATACACAAAACTGAAGGAAAGGGAGATACGCAGAAACTACAAAAAGAAAAGTAATATACACAAAAGTATAAATATATAATGGTATAAAATACAATCACATTTGACTTATCTCTTAACACTAACCTCAAGAACTCACAGCGACCACGTCCAAACGGGAAAGCAGCAAAGGGGATCTGAGGTATGTTAAGGGAAAGAGCATTATCAATAAGAGAGGAGCTAGAGGGTTTGCTAGCGGCAAATAGCTGAAAATAATAGTAGAGTCAGATCAAAGGATCAGATCTGAACCCAACTGTTGAGGAATGAATGAAAACTGACACTTTTTTTTTTACTTTGACCCCCACCTCCAACTTCCACAACCAAAACCTTATTTTTTATCATAGCACAATCCAATTTTTACACACAATTTCCTTCACCCTTGGATTCCAAATTATCCATATAATACAAAATATCTATCAATTCTCAACAAAATTTCTAATTTTATTTTTATAATATTCAAATTCAATCATATCCATATGTTTTGGATTTCTGTAAATTCCTTCACATAATTTAAATCCAGAATCTTCCGAGAACATTCAACTATTTTGTATCCTAAAAAAACATGTTCACTAGTTTCAAATTCCCCACAATACAAACAAATCTCATCTTTTTTACTTTTATAAGGCATATTCTCCTTCACTGATAATTTTTGTATCTTAGGTCTCCATAAAAATTCTTGGCACGATACAACTTTTTTACATTTTACTATTCTTGCTTGTGTGGAGCGCCTTTATTTCTTAATGTAACCCCTTTCAAGGATATATCTGGAAATTTCCATATTATTATTGTGCCATACTTTCTTCCCCTTTCCTCAATTTCCACAACATGATTTTATCTCGATAGTTCTCTAATTCTTTATTGCAACAAACTTACCTTCTTTTTAAACTAAAAGGTGAACTATTCTGTGTTATACTTTAGACGTAATCTCTGTGTTAAAATAAGAAACATAATAGTCCTTTACTACTCTATCCAAATTTAAAGATGCAATATAAAACCCTAAACTTCCTTTTTCTTCATGCACACACAGAATCCCCCTTTTCACTGGATTCTACCTCGATCCCCATATTAAAGAAAAAAAATGTTATACACTTTCTAAAATTAAAGGTAAACTAAAAAAACATGCTAAATAAGCAATTCTAGCTAACAAACTAGAGTTAATTATATATGCATATTTTTGAAGAGACAGTCTAAAGGATTTCTAAAATAAACAAGTTCACTTCCTCTACTTTCTTTCCAAACCATATTCCAAGAATTTTTACTTTTTTCATATTAAATTTTATTGCTCCATTTATCTCCTCAGACCCTAATCGTTGACTTTTCTTTATCGAAAACCCATTACCTGAAGAGTTTCCTGTAAATATTTTTTTCACACTGCTCATACCAACTATCTTTAGCAATATCTAGATGTTAGCAGAATCAGCATTTTTATCATTTCATTTGAAATATAGCTCATCAGTTTCATCTCTTTGTATGTATAGATACTACATTCATCAATATAAATATACCA